>NW_013666023.1:338379-361774 GCF_000517525.1 Limulus polyphemus | reverse complement strand
CATGAACTGAACTGAAAGTTTACAAGTATTTCAGGATTGTTGTTTTGTGTTGTTGTTCTTTCCTAGTTTTTTCTGTGAATCTCTGTCTTAATCTGATAAAATAAGTTTTAGAAATCATTGAACTGTCAATAGTTATGCTTTTCTCTTTCTATTTATGATTAATTCTTACAACGTTTATATCTGAGGTTATAACAACTGGACCATTTCTACATGCCAGACCGAGTAGTGGCATTCATTTCAAACGTGTTTTTTTTTTGTCAGAGAATAGTTTGTACACGAACCCTTGACGTTAATTGAGTTGGTTCATGTTGTTCTGAAGCTTTTTTTATTTAGTTTTCCTACTCCACTACATGTCTTTTACAGCTACTAGATGAGTGAAAAACTTCTGCCAGTGACTTTTCACGTATTTTATGAGAGGTGCTCACAAAATGTCATGAAAATCTTCAGTTAAAATGTGTGTGCTAGTTTCATTCGGACAATGTGCCTTTTAACCTTCTCAATTGGTCTTGATAAATTAAAAAATTATTATTATTATCAGTTCAATTGTAATTAACTCTTTCTTAAAAAATGCCACCGTGCCAACACGTTTTACGTAACTGTTCTGTTATTAATATATTTGCAAATGTTTTGTCCTTTCTTTGCTTTTATGTAGTTTTGTAATCAGATGAGTTTTATTAATAAGATGATACATATAAAAGTGAGTTTGACATTTTCTTATATTAATTAAAATTATTCCAACTTTTTATTTGTAATTAATCTAAGGAGAAACTATAAAGCGAAACTGATTTAATATATTTTATAATTATCCATAATAAATTACATTTTCTTTAGTTATATAATGCTTTTAAATATCTGCTTTTCAAATCGTAAAAATAAACTTAAGTTATACAAATGTTTATCATACATTGAATTATTAAATCAACAGAAAAATTTGCCAGTCTTAAACTATATACTAAATACCTAATACTGACTTGCACGGTCATAGACTAGGAATAAGGTTGTAGTAGGGTTGTTCAATTAAACAAAAGGGGGGGGGATTTTTATTTCCTGTAAGCCAAATACATCGAAGAAACGTACCAAGGGTATTAAGAATGGGTAATCACACATAAGTTCTCTACATAGTGGCCATGGGTTGGCCGTGCGGTAGAGCTCTGGATTTTAAAACTGTGGTTGCGTTATAAGAGTAACAGTCAATCCATCAGCGTAGCTGATGAGTGGTAGGTTGTTGCTGACTAGCAGTTTCCCTATGGTCAGTAGTTAAAACTAGGGGCGGCGGCAGACAATTTTCGTATTTGCCAAAAATACAATATACAATATCGTGCTATGAATTTGATCATGAAAAACAAAGATGCAATTTACAAATCCATTTGTGTACAGCTGTTTTAAGAAAATTATTTGCCTAAAAGAAATATCCTCAAAGACTCTTCCAGAAAGGATAAAACAAAAAGATAAAGTTATAGGGGTTCCAGTAAGGGATAGGATTGTTTGTTTGTAATTAAGCACAAAGCTACACAATGGGCTATCTGTGCTCTGCCCACCACGAGTATCGAAACCCGGATTCTAGCATTGTAAATCCGCAGACATACCGCTGTGCTACTGGGGGGCTAAGGGATAGGAAGGACTGACTGACGTGAGGCCTGACGTTCATTTTCATGTTTCAGAAGAATGGCCTTTAGCAGCAAACGATTTGTGATCTATTAGCGCTATCATTCGTCGTCTTAAGTTTAGCGTGTAGGAAAGAAAATCCCGATTCTTATTGAACAACCCTAGTATAAGTGTTACAGTTTAGTTTATACATACTATCCAAACTACGGGTGCTTATCAACAAAGAAAAAGTGTCAATTTGGAGCAAGTACAACACAGTTCGATATGATCTCAAGAAATTTAAATTGTTTGTTAAGTTAATTTCCTAAGTTGCTTATAATAAGAGCTAAGCCATTTGAGAGGACCATAAGCTGCAAGCAGAGACATAAGAAATCCAAACATGAATATTTAAAATACAAAGATAAAATATCACATACCAGCTAGATCCTTAAAATAGGTAGAATTTCCGTAAACACGAGGATACAAGAAAAACAAACAAACCTTGTGATAAAATGTATATCATTTGAGTGAACTACGTCTCAAATACACTAGCTTTGTTTACAAGCCCTTATGTGTACGTTATAACGATACTAATTTATTAATAACATGTAAACATAAACTGCAATCCACAGCTAGAGGATGGATGCATGGTTTTGATCTTTGATTGTTTCTCGTACCCATAGCTACAGATGATAAGATGGAATTTTGTCGAAACAAGCCTTACTCAGTGAGACGTGACAAATCCAAAAACAGACTGGGCCTCATATTTTCTTTACCTTTTTTTTTCTTCACACCAAAATTGCACAGTTTCGGTAATAAAAATACAAACATATACCTTCCCTTGCACGACCAGTAAGAATCTACTATTTTGAAAAATAAAGTTCCAATAGGTGGACGTTACGAATTTACTACAGTCTGATAAAATACTCCGTCATTGGTATATTACAAATATACTGTTTATTAATAACTGACCCTAATGAAGACATTACCGAAAAAATACTATATTTATAACTTACCTTTACATAGAGCTCAGGAAGTTAATACTTTTCGATCATATACTAGTATGTAGACACTTTTTCCATTAAGATATTATTGTTGTTGTTTGTAATTAAGCACAAAGCTACAAAAAGGGATATCTGTGCCCTGCCCACCACGGGTATCGAAACCCGGTTTCTAGCAGTAGAAGACCACAGGCATTCTGCTGTGCCACTGGGGAGTACTCTTATAGGGTCGTTATGAAGCTACTACGTTTTTTCAGTAAGATACTTTTACTTTACGTTATGAATTTGTTAAGTTTTTAATAGGATAATTTTATAAAGTTACTACCTTTTTATATAGGATATCTTTCCTTGAAAGGTATCAAACTACTATTTTTCAGTTTGTCCATTATCTCTTCATGATTGTTAAAAAATGTTACTTTGCATACAAATTAAATAGTTAGAGTAGACTAATATGAATAATTAATTTTGGATTAGCTAAATTGGAATTTTGGGGTATTGAATGTATTACTGGTTTACTTTAAACCGATAACAGTATTTTATCTGGACGAAGAATTAAATACTTGTGAAGTTATACTATTGTTACAACGAAATGTAATTTAAAAGGGTTCAATGTATTTAAAAGTGTCATTTTATGAATGAAGGAAAAATATAACGTAATTAATATCTGAGAAAACAAAAATTAAAATCAATTTGATGAAACTGAATGGTAAGTTATTAATCGGTATAACACTTTAGTAAATGTGGCTCTAGAAATTTTATAAGGATGATGATTTTTATGGTAACTCTTCCAAATAATTCCTGGTTAGTAAAATATTAGCCTTAGTTCTCCAAGAAAGTGTAAGTAGAAAACATTCAAGTTTCTGCCAGATATTGGAAAGTTTCAAGTACCAGATGCTAGTATACCATATGCTTTGTGCCAGATGTTGCTCTAGTTTTTACAGGGCCGAGCATGGCTAAGTCGTTAGAGTGTCTGACAGTGAATCCAAGGATCAAAGATTTATATTTCATTGCCGCAAAATCGCTCTACTTACGTGGGGGCGATGGGCGTGTTATAAAAGTGACAGTTAAGGCCCACTATTTGATTAGAGTAGCTCAAGATAACCTTGAGCAGATGTGCGCAAATATCTGAGACAAACAAATAAACAAATTGCTTTAATATCAGATGTAAGTATGTTCTATCTTTAATACTAGATGTTAATCTGTTTTATCTTTAGTATTAGATTTAATACGCCTGATCATTAGTACTTGATGCTCGAAAGTCTCAGCTCAAGTACAAAATGTTAGTATGTCTAATCTCGATTTCCTTTCCCAAATACCAAGTGTAAATGCCTTATCACAGGTACCAGGTTTTAGTATACCTTATCGCGGCTTCAAGAGGTTAATAGGTCTTATCTTAAGTATGAGATGTTAGTAGGTGTTATCTCGAATACCAGATATCAATAATACTTATCTGAAATGTTAGTTATTTGTAGATCTATTTCAACCACGTTTCTCAAATACCAAGTGTTAATACCTTTTCTAAAGTACCATATGTTTTTAAACCTTATCGTGAGTATCAAATGTTAATAAATCTTGTCTCAAGTTCCAGGTTTTAGTCGCAGTTATCTCAAACAATAGCTATCAATAGTATTTATGTAAAATATCAGTTCTCTGAAGATGTTATTAAATGTTATTTCAAGTACAAGATGTTAATATGTGTTATCTAGGGCACAAGCTCTTATTTAGCCGTATCCCAAAAGTTCAAAACTATAGATTGAAAAATTGAACATATAAAACTTTATAACACCATTTTCTTTTTTTGTAGCTGGTTTTCCTTCACCAGAGCCTCAGAAGTTGGTGTTTCTCCTGATTAACGTTTCAGTCTCCTATATTAGCTAATACTCCACTAAGTATCAGTATATGTTTTGTTTCGTTGTTGTTTTTTGCGTGCTAACTTATTTTCACAGAAGTACATTTTCTTTTTTGTAAGGTATTAAAAATGATAATCAGATTAATATTGGATTATTTTTCAAGTATTTTTCTAGATACCCTGATATTAGTGTATTTTATGCTTGCTAAGAAAACGTTATACAAATGCAACAATCTCTGTAAATACTTTCTTTTTATACACTCTCATGCTTCTGCTTTGGAAAATTAATTTTGGCTGTATACGGCATGGATTCAATTTACATTCAATTCTAATCTAGCTCGTGCATTTGTAACTTTAGTACTCGTATTAATAGAAATAACTGTTTTAATTGAATCCTCTAATAACACATAGAATTACTTATGTGCATCTGGAGAAGGTCCTGACTTTCTTCTAATAGCGTATTCTATTTAATCCTATTATTCATGCTTCTGCATTCCATTAGCTTAATTATAACTGGAACGTCTAGTAGTCTTACTCCGCTTTATGTAGATAATGCAAAGGATATTTTGCTTTTTCCACAAAGCTAAAAGATTGCGGATTTTAATCTTGCACATCTTTTGCTGATCGATCATTGTATCAATATATATAAGGATGAACTAGAACTAGTTTTCACTCAAAAGATTATTTTAACACAAAATATACTTTCACTTATACTGAACCATGTCCATAAAAATTATTTACTGTCTCAAATGTCTGATTTATTAGATGTATTAGCCAAATCATTTAAATATAAAAGTTTAGTAAAACTGTAAGAAAGAAGAAAACTCACTGCTAGTTCATGCAGAACGAACACTAAAGTTTACATAGTTTAACAGCTTTTCGTTCTGGCGAAGAGTTGAAATCATTAAGCAAATTATTCATCACATACAACTAAGATAATAAATGACAGTTTTTTTTTCTTCTTAAAGCAAAGCTATACATTGTTTTGGATCTAAACAAGTTTATTTGTTTTGTTATAATTAATGTTTATCACTGAGGTCATACTTGATACGCCCCGGTATCTCTATTCCCAGGAACCAAGTGGGCGTACTTTGATGATATTTTATAATACTTACTCCAATGGTATACGGTTTATAAGGCTTTTCTTCAATACAATATACATTATCAATATAATATAAAATAAATAAATCTAATGTAAAATATTTGTCCGTCGAGTAGCTCAGTGGTAAGTCTGTGTGGGCTTACAACACTAAAAGTCGAGTTTTGATGCACATGGTGAGCACAGCATAGATATTCCGTTGTGTAGCTTTGCGCTTAACACCAAACAAACAAAATAAAATACTTAGTATTTCGTAAAATTTCCAATTCTTCCCTGGTTCCTGCGAACACATAATGCCAGGTTGCGAAAAGGTTAAAAAAGGACTTGAAAGTTCGTTTATTAATTAATAAAAAGTAAGCTATATGACAAAATAACACACTGGAGTCACACTTTTTCAAAAATGAGGGATTAGATGCTAGATCATGAAGCAAACAACAAGTTTTCCTGCTTCATGTAAATAAAGTTATGATCCATTATGTCTTTACAGTAGTTTGATTAATACCCTTGTTATCATGTTTAACACATGTGTATAATAACTTATTTATTTTGCACCCTAATGAAGTTTATTTCATTTGGTTGGTTTATATTTATATTATAATATAAATATTTAGTACTAACGCAAATCTTCTAAGCTGACCGGACCTCATGATATATCATTACTATTATGGTAGAGAATATTAGTTGAGCGATAATACTCAGTTGGTGAATAAATACAATCTAATCTTTCTACGGTTATATTTTAATACATTACAAATCCCTAGTTATACAATTATTACGAAATTACTACTTTTTATTCCCAATCTATATAGTAAGCTTGATTTAATCAGAAGTCAATATATAGCATTACTGATCGTGTGAATAACAACGGACAGCTAAGTTAAATAATTAAATAAATGTAGTCTTTTTGCCCAAGATACGTGTAATTCCTTTTACAAGGGAGTGAAACTAAACTGGTAAAATAAAGAATTAAGGTGGTCCTGCTGTAAGATAATATGTATGACTCCTTTAACAAGAGAGTGAAACTAAACTGGTTAAATAAAGAAGTAAAGTGTTCCTGCTGTACGACAATATGTATGACTCCTTTAACAAGGGAGTGAAACTAAACTGGTTAAATAAAGAAGTAAAGTGGTCCTGCTGTACGATAATATGCATACTCTTATGTCATGTTACTGATGACTACAGCAGGTGACAAGTAGACCCTTAACAGACTTCAGTTTCTAGTAAAGTATAAAGGAACTCAACAGGTAATGAAGTCTAGTTTGAACAGAAGTTTTGCTATTACTGTTTTCTCAGTTAGTCTTATTACAAGAGGCTACTTGCTTATTGTTGTCCCTAAGGTCTGACTCATAAATGAGAGGAAAGACAGTTAGTAACTGCCAAGTCTTGGGCTCTTGTTATCTGATCGAGCAATGGGATTTGTCCATCACTTTATAGCTCACTCATGATCTAAAATACAGTGCGTGAGTTGGCGGAAAATGGTTGTGAACCCGGCCTGTAATCATACGAGTAAACACTACATAACAGTAGCATTATCATTATTCGATAAAGGTTGTTTGACTTTGGTTAAATAATTCACCCTAGTTACCATAGTAGCGTACTCGCAGTTGGTGTAGAAGTTCAGTCTTATCTGTGTGCCCTGGTAGAGAACGACATTTGTAATTTAATGTAAGGTTGTCATTACTCAGAGTACCCTTACCTTTTATGTTTCCATATAGACCCTGTTTGAGTGCAGTTACCAGGTGCTCCTATGATTTCTATGTAATGTATACAAAGCATCAGATATATCTTGTATTTTTTATATTTGGTCTGAAATGAGTGGACAGACAGATAGATTAATAATATTTAGGTTATAAGTTATTAGTATAACTGCTGAAACTATTTATTTATGTATATATATATATCTAATTGTGTGTGTACATATACAGTATACAAACTATACAACATAAACCGTGTGCATATATATATATATATATATATTGTACCTACATATTAATGCACTAGATTAAACTAGTACGTTTTGTGAGATCTTTATAAAATTCCGTGATGCTTATTTATTTCTGTTAGCAACTTACATTTATCGCACTTTGAAATTTATCTGATGACCTACTAAACCCTGATGTGGGAAAGACATTGAACAGGAGCGTCATTTGTTTGTATATTATTTAGGGGCAGAGTTTAGTCTGTTTATATTCAGAAAGGGCAGATCACAAGGACTGGAAGGAAGCTTTGCAGTCCAGTATCCATTCCTGGATGGAAGGACTGAACTTGGAGTATGGTGATCTGGAGAGAACGACTGGACGTAAGGCTGGTTAACTGTTATAAATTTTACCACTCAAATCTTTCTAACTAATATATAATGTATTATATTACCTTATATGAAATAAGAAAAACATCTTTTAAAACAACTGACAGATTTAAAAAAATACTATCGTGCATTAACAGAATCTAATAATTTATTTATTTAATTTGCACATATTTTAGATGAAATACTCACCTTGTACTAGTTGTTGAGATTAAATACTCACCTTGTACTAGTTGTTGATACGTAATACTCACCTTGTACTAGTTGTTGAGATGAAATACTTACCTTGTACTAGTTGTTGAGATGAAATACTTACCTTGTACTAGTTGTTGAGATGAAATACTCACCTTGTACTAGTTGTTGATACGTAATACTTACCTTGTACTAGTTGTTGAGATGAAATACTCACCTTGTACTAGTTGTTGATACGTATTACTTACATTGTACTAGTTTTGATACGTAATACTCACCTTGTACTAGTTGTTGAGATGAAATACTCACCTTGTACTAGTTGTTGATACGTAATACTCACCTTGTACTAGTTGTTGATACGTAATACTTACCTTGTACTAGTTGTTGAGATGAAATACTTATCTTGTACTAGTTGTTGAGATGAAATACTCACCTTGTACTAGTTGTTGATACGTAATACTCACCTTGTACTAGTTGTTGATACGTAATACTCACCTTGTACTAGTTGTTGATACGTAATACTTACCTTGTACTAGTTGTTGAGATGAAATACTTAACTTGTACTAGTTGTTGAACAAACAATTTGCAGAAAATATGGATCAACTATAGTTAAGGGTTTGAAATTGTATATGTTATACTAGGGAATAAACTCATGTTTCGCGTGCGATGTATGTATTAAAATTATTTGACTCCTTAAATATTGTTTAGGGAAAAAAATGGATATAGACGGAACTAAGTTTTCAACCTCGCGCATACGAAGCGTGAGCTGTGCCATGTGAGTCAAAGCCACAATTTTTTTTCACATAGACAGCATTATTAAGTGGAATTAGCTGGGACCCGCAAAACATTTCCGGTAGTTTTCATAACCTTTGCTTGACTTTTTCTTACCCTATCATTTTCACGCATGGCATTTAAGTTACACTTTCTTGTAGGCATTATGTGTTAGATCGATAAATCCTGGTCTATTTGATAAAAAATGTACGTGGTCAGACGTATTTTTATTTAATAAAATTACACGTAAAGTAAACAATAAATTATAGTAATGGTACCTATAATAGTGTGTAGAGTATGAAACACTTATGAGTGTTCAGTGTCTGACACTGTTTTACGATTTGAAACAAAGAAACCCCAAAACAAGGAGTAAAACCCGTACAAACATTTATAAAGTAGGTAAAATGTGTTTATTTCAGTCTATGAAACAAACTGTAGCTAAATTATTACACAGTAAAGTTATAATGAAGGCAAAATTAGCTGAATATGCAGAAACGTCTGAATATGTGTTCACAAAGCGATAAGCATATGGTTTTGAACGAATTGCGCATGTGTATTTTAGACCTAACTAAGTCAAGAAAGCCCATTGCAATCATATGTAGTGTGATGTTATTTTGTTTAGAAACTTATAAATTTGTTTTTTGTGTGAAATACTTTGCAAATAAAAGATATAAAGTTGAAACTAAGCCAATCATCATGTTATGACAACAACATCGTTTCATCGTATAATATACTCGTTCCATTAAAAAGTTTTGCTAAACAAAAAAGGCAATGTAATTCTGAATGGAAAAGCCAATATGCAGTCCAAACTCCTTAGACAAAGGCCTTTGTAACGATGTGAGATTTCTAGCATTTGATCTATAAGTTTGCGAGAAACGTTCCGGACAAACAAACGGAAGCGTGTGTATATATATATATATATATATTTATGAGACGGGTATGTGTTTTAAATACATAAATCATTTAAATAATACTGTTGGTGTATTATGTAGTTGTACATGAATAAAACAAAAAATCTACTAAGCAGAATATGGAGTTATTGTGTCTATATATTTAAAGTAAAGAATTGGGAATATATGAAATGCTAATGAACGAAATATATTTCTGTACAAATCATGTTTTGTATAAACACATTGTCTTTGTGGATAATTGCCATCTTTATCTAACATCTTGATAAGATATCTTCTTGGTCGAACTGTTAACATAGCGACGTTATAAAATAATGAATTTTTAAATTTTGGTACCAGAAAGTTTAAAAAATCAACTGTTTTCATGTGTCGCTATTTCATTTTTTTCCCTCTATAATGGTATCCACTTTTTTATTCTCCCCTAAATTATTAGCAAAGCGTCGGATCCACTACCACCAATACCTTAGGCTTAATTGTAGATTTTTAGGCATATTTAATGAAATAGTTGGAAACGTATAATAGTTATAAATAGCGAATTTTTAAACTTATTGTTTCAAGGATGTAAAAATAAACAGTCATCATGTTTGTTTGTTGTTTTTTTTATAATTTATTGTGTGTGTGTGTATATATGCATCTAAATTGCATTTGTATATCATCTGAAACATGTAATTGTTTTCAATGTGTTAGTTGTAGAGCATCGAAAGTGAATGAAGCTGTGGCAGTGACTAGTAAGGCTAATTCTCGTAGATTATATAGCGTTGCTTATAAAAAAAAGCATGTTTAAACTTTAGGCCTAAGTGCCGATTGTTAGGCGCCTAGTGAAATTTGCATTGAGATATAATGGTATTGCGTTATTTAAAAGCCACGGAAAGGTAAATAATTGACTTAATGTGTTTCCTTGCGTGTTTGCTTATATTATCGAAGTAATTGTCTTTAAAGTTGATGT
The DNA here is from genome assembly GCF_000517525.1 of Limulus polyphemus. Lineage (NCBI taxonomy): Eukaryota > Metazoa > Arthropoda > Merostomata > Xiphosura > Limulidae > Limulus > Limulus polyphemus. The sequence goes on along the minus strand of NW_013666023.1, from coordinate 351,122 downwards.
TATAAACGTCGTATTTTTGCACTTATATAAAACAATGTACGTTAAACGTCGTTCACTTCTGCTCTCATATAAAGTACCACTGTACAATTAGACAATACGAATACTAGGTTTCCATGTAAGCAAGCACGCATACACGCATAGACTGGCTGATTCACATTGTTCTTATAACTACATAGATTATATTTCGGCTCCCTATTATATTCTTATTAAATTTCTCAACACAAGAATGTAATTTCAACATACTGCTATGGGAATTATACATTAAACAGCTTCAGAAACTCCCTTTGGAATTAGAACTACTTTATGTAATGGTTTTGTTATTTAACTTGCGTTATATACATGAACTGCACAATTAGTAGCAAAAAAAAAGCTCGAAGCTGTATTCAATTAGATGTACGCTCAGCTTAATTTTATTCAGACCATTTCTGCGCTGAGCATTTTTCGTCGAGCATTTCTGGTCACTTTCAGTTATACGTTGGTCACTAATTACAAGATAATTTCATGACATTCTCTGATTAAGGAGAATTTGGGTCTTTGAAAACTCCATTTCTAAAATGCCAAAGAAAGATAAAGAACATAACCATAAACTGATTTTAGAAACTTCATCATTGCTAGACAATTAACTTTGTCATTTAAATGTCTAAGATGTTCAAAATCGTAGAAGAGAATGCACCTGTGATTCAATAAAATACTTATATTTACAACATTATCACACTAAGATATTTGTGTTAAACTGCTGAGCACATGAGATATCCGATACCTTAAAAGTTTTTGCTCACTTCTGCAGACATTTTGTTTTATTTACGCGTGGATTTCCTAATGTAAACACCTAGAAATGAAGGATGTTAAGTAAAAATGTAAAAGAAAATCCCTGAAAAAAACAGATTAAATTAAAATTCACTTTTTTGCGCTGTTATGAATTCTTGGAGTATGTCATATTTCACTTCTAAAATAATTGGTTAAAGAACTGTTTTGACTTTTGCTGTCAACAAGTGAAGATTTTATGTCATATTTTGGTATCGTATTTTATTCTGTATGATGTTTGTAGACAAAATTCACAGTGACGTTCAATCTCATCTTAACACTGTAAGTTTGATATTAAGCGTATCTGCGGTGTGACAATTGTACACAATATTATTATTATATTATTAAAATCAAATCGTTCGAAAACGTTTTTAAATGGTTTTGTCAAAAACTGCCCTGCTAATAGTTATATTACATTGGTCTCATTTGTGTTTGTTGTTAAGCGCTCAGCTACAATGGCCTATTTGTACTGTACCCACCACGGGTATCGAACCCCAATTATTAACGTTATATGCCTACAGATCTACTGCTGAGCCTCAGAGGACACATCGGTCTTGAGGCTCTGTGTATTACTTCAAAAAATATATGGCGTGTCTTGTAACACAATCTAAAAATCACAACTAGAATTAAACAACGGCATAACGAAAAGCGAAACTAATAAATTTTTTCATTTTTTTTAATATGTTCAAAGAATAAATAATGTAGAGAACTTTTAACTATATAATTAGTTCTTGTACGAAATCTGTATTATATCGTTCTGGAAAGAAAGTGAGGCATTTGAAAACAGAGGGGGGAAATTACAAAAAACAAAACATGGAAATTATTTTTCTGACAACCGCAGACGTTACTAAAAAGGTTAAATATAAATTATATGTTAGTGTAAGATGTGAATGCAATACTTCTCTGTAAAAAATAAATAAGTAGAAAATTGGTAAATAGATAAATTAGCGACGGAATTTCCTGGAATTTTTTCTTGAACAAAAAATAATAACAGTAGCATTTCATCTCCAAGTTAATTCAAACATTGCAACTATAAAATTTATAATCATAAGTCTAATTGTTATAAGACACAAGAAAAAAATAAACAGAAATGAAAATATCTCCCAGTTATTTAAAAATATCTCCTAAAATAGGATTTCTTAAGCCTGCTGTTTCAATTAACTCAGTTTCACTTGTTCGAGTAAGGTCTACGTGCCATACGTATCTCATACATCACGACCACTTTACTTCTTTATTTAACCAGTTTAGTTTCACTCCCTTGTTAAAGGAGTCACACGATGAAGGGCTTGATTTAAACGTTCCAATGGCTGACTATAGATCTCTGCATTGACAGTTAGCTGTGGATTGAGGAGTTCGAAATGAATTACTCCTTTGATGTCCCACCAAATGCAAAGCATCACTTTCTGCGGATGGAGTCCAGATTTTTGGGTCGGAAGTGGTTTTTGTCTAAGACTGAGCCATTGTTTTTAGCGTTTAATATTCACACAGAGAATCCATTTTTCATTACCGGTAACAATTCTGTCCAATAATGGTTCACGCGCATTATGCGCCAGAAGAGAAGAAGCAACGTTCACACGTAGGGAATGAAGAGTTCGTGAGGCACACAAACACCTTTATAGAGTTTTCCCCATATTTCTTAGATTTTTACGTATTGTTTCACGAGAGACATGCAATTTGAGGGCCATTTCACGAGTGTGTTGCCTTAGGTTAGACTCAACAAGCGTCTTTAGAGCATCAATATCAATTCCAACATGTCGGCCCCTGCCATCACAGTTTTTAAGGCTAAAGTCACCTGAACGAAATTTGCTGAACCATCGTTGACACTTACAAACGTTCAAAACATTTCCATAAACTTCTTTGATGTGTGTTGCGTCATGTGCCATCACTATAAGGGATTAGAGTATACTAAACTCTATATAGTCTACACTAACATGATGTTTAGGCAGTTCGTTTAACTATTATACGTGATATACGTTTTTTTTAGGGGGTAGTTAATGAAAGTACTTCAAAACGCGACATTAATTTCTTGACGACCTAATGCATCAAAAATTTGTGCCCAAACCACTGGACTGCTATATATTAAACATTTCGTCTTTTAATGACTTTCAATTAAAATTTAAAGGAGCATTAAAACGATCAATAGACTATTTTTCAAAGATTAACGTTTTTATTCTTGTTCATTACAATTTCCAAAAGGAAAGCTTTAAGAAATCATTCAATCAGTAAAAATAATTAAAATTATAGAGAGAAAAAAAGTTACTTACTAAGAGGGAACAATATTCCGGATTTCTTACATACCTATGTAAATTAACTTTTACTCTTAAAGTATTAGTTTCTCCAATATACAATTCTCAATTGAATATCTTAAAACATAAGTTAAATTTTTAGCATTACAATAAAAATCACTTTTCACTTTAAATAATTTCTGCCCTTTTGGTCCAACAGTTAAATTTTCTAATTCAGGATATCTATTTGTACATATTAAACAATACCATTTTTTATTCTTTACTCTAGAATTTTTAAACGTTAACGATCTATATAAAATTGGAGCTCGTCGTTTATCCTAAATTATTTTACAATTTTCAAAAACATTCTTAAATTTATCAATTTGTTTGTGAATATAACTGATATCTTTCGACAATGAGTTGTGACTAGCGATATAAGATTTTCATTATCGTCCTTATATTTAATTTTTTCTTTTCCTATTTACATTTTCGCTAGATCAAAACTTCTATCAATAATCTCCAGATAATATATTAACCTATAAAGATTATACCTTGAGTATACTGTGGGTAACTCCAAATAAATATCAAAGTTATTCAGTAAATATATTATTCTTTCAAAAACAGTATCTGCATCTTTATGACCATATAGACGGAGTGGCGATATATTATTACGAACGTTAATGGCTGGATAATTGTCCTCTTTATTACAAACCAGTATTATGTAGAAGGTACGTTGATGATACTTTCTACTCTTTCACAACACTGACCACGCCAAGAAATTTTTAGAATACCTAAACTCACAACATCCATGCATAAACTTTACATGTGAGATGGAAGAAAACAATAACTTAGCTTTTTTAGACGTTCAAATAAACAAAATAAACAATCTCTTGGACACAGCTATTTACTGTAAGAAAACATTTACTGGCTTATACACTCGTTTTGACAGTTCCATTCCAGACTCCTTCAAACATAACCTTGTTTTAATTCTTCTAAACAGAACATATGATATCTGTTCTGCCTACTTCTGTCTTCACTCAGAAATTTCAAAAATTCACGGCATATTACAAAGTAATGGTTATCCCCTTAATGTCTTACACAGTGTCTGTTTGTTTCAGTGTTATTGCGCAAAGTTACACAAGGGTTATCTGCACATAGCCGTCCCTAATTTTGAACCGATAAACTAGAAAGTTTGTTTGTTTTGAATTTCCCACAAAGCTACACGAGGGCTATCTGCGCTAGCAGTCCCTAATTTAGCAGTGTAGCTAGTCATCACCACCCACCTCCAACTCTTGGGCTACTCTTTTACCAAAGAAGAGTGGGATTGACCGTGACATTATAACGCCCCCACGAGCATATTGCGAGTCGAGAGTCCTAACCACCTGCCATGCCTACACTAGAAAGAATGTACCTAGTTAGCAGCATTCATCGTCAAATTTTGGGCAATTCTTGCCTGACCGAAATGTGAGATTTGACTGATATTCCTATAAAACACTTAGAACACTTTTTATGCACCAAAGGGCCAGTCAGGTTGAGAGTCCGTGCACGTTAACCTCTAGGTCACGCCAGGTCCATAATCTGATTTAACTTCAGTGAACATTTCGTCTTCATAAAATTAAAGTTTTTTAAACTTCGTTTAGCACGAATAAACAAGTCAACTTCATAATATTTATGTTTTTTAAACACCTGATTTAATTTGAATAAAATATTTATGTTCACAAAACTTATGTTTTTATTTACTTAGCAGAACATGGTTCAACTTCAGTGAATCATTTATTTACGTTAAATGTTCATATGCATCAAACTGTTGTTCTATACATCATGAAAAGGTTTCAGAGAACAATTCGTTAAACAATATCCATAAAGTTGTAATTCTTCGTAACCTGACTATGCCTTACTAAACTGGTAAACTGTAAAATCTTCAAGATCAGGCACAGCTTACGTAAACAACAGAACAAAATCTTTAGCCCTGAAAAAGATATAAATTATACAGTTTGGACCAGATAATTTGATACGTTTATTTTTAGAAAACTGTGATTATCCGGTATCAATCTTATATTAAGGTTAAACAAAAATATTATAGGTTTTCCTAAACTGTTTTCTCAGACCTCTTATTTGTCTTTTTTTTTTAAAGTTCCACACAACTTTGAAAATTCTCTCAACCTTAATTAGAAATTTGCTTATAAATGAAACATAGTAAAAGCACAGTGAAGTAATCTGGTCATTATGAGATTTTTATCTACGGCCAAAATGGTTGAGCTGAACCATTACACTGAATTAATCAACATTATATATTTATATATCGATAGATAACTGTATTTTGAGTAAAAGCAACAGCAATATGTTGTTGAAAGGTAAAGTAGGGATAATTTGATATGGAAAAAAAGTAAAGTAGGGATAATTTGATATGGAAAATGATTTAATTAAATTTTGCAATAGCTGTCGGTTTTTATGTAAAGAAATGAGTTTTAATACTTATGTAAAAACAGGAAAAAATCTAATAACGTTCAAGACGGAATCATACTGAACACTGATAAAACTTAAAAACGCAAGTCCGTTTCAATATGGGAATATTACTTTTCCTGAATATATGATATAGGTCAATCATATACGTCATTGTGTACGATCCAAAGAATAATTTACTGAACAAGATAAGCCTGCTACAGAGTTTATGCTCTTTGTTATACAAATCATGGATGAAACAGTTTGTAAATAAACAAGATAATTTCATAGTTACAGCATAACTTCTGATGTCAGTGTTCCGTCGTGATAAGGATCGTTTCTTTGAGACGTTTAAGTTATTCTTCGGTTGTAGTTGACTTGAATATTGATATTGTTTGTTAGAAGTTGGCAATAACACAATAGTAAGTTACAAAGAAATAGGAAAATTGTAGTTGATTTGAATATTGATATTGTTTGTTAGAAATCGTCAATAACACAATAGTAAGTTACAAAGAAATAGGAAAATTGTAGTTGACTTGAATATTGATATTGTTTGTTAGAAATCGGCAATAACACAATAGTAAGTTAGAAGATGCTCGGGAATATGTCATGGTCTGTAAAAAAAATGTTGAATTTTCTTCAAAAGCATTTTGTAAATAGATTAGATAAGTTATCTCCGGGCTACGTTTGTATCAGAGTATAAATATGAGTGAACAAAAACACGTAAATCTATAACGTTCAAATGTTTTATTTCATGGAGTCGTCAGCTGCTCGAACCACGTGTAGTATGCCTTGACGCACGTGATTCCTTTGGATAAGGAAGTATGCGTGTTGATTTCATCAACTAAAGCGAAGTCAGCAGCATGCTCAGACTTTTCGATAAGCAAGTTTTCTTTTCCTACAGTGTCAAAATTGGGTTTGAGACATGAACATATTTCTAAACGATATTTTGTGCTTCTTCGTCTTCTTTTTTTCTTTTTTTTACTCACTAGACGTTTAAACACAGAATGCTTACGGGTATAAATTAGAAAAATAAAAACATCTTAACCTTTTTTCTTTAACTACAGCATAAACAGGAATTTACTAACACAAAAAGGAAGCTTTTCTGAAACACTATTTTACATCTAACACCCGAGAAGAAAAATTTAAAACTATACATAATATTAGAAATACGTACTGTATGACATCATTAATAACAATAAAATGACCACTAGGCCAACATCTAAGGGACTAATTTTAGTTTTTCGTACTTATTCACGGTAAACGTTTAGAACAAAATCAAGCTCAAGTATCTGCATGTTTTCTGCTGTTTTTTTTATGATCTTGTATTTTGTTTGTTTCAGAATTACGCGCAAAGCTCCGCATAGCATAGCTCTCTCTAATTCCGATCTGGAACTATTCATGTCTGACCATCACGCTTATAGAACTTCTACAGCTGCAAAGCGTAGAAAACTTTTTCCGGTAGCGGGTCGCGAACCATGAATCCCCGATTTACATTCCTGGTACACTAACCATTGGGCTACGCCCGGACCGTATGGTGATCTTGATGCTAGCACACTGAACTTAACTTTCAAATGTCCGATTAGGAGGTGATATTCAATTGCACCTCATATGAACTTTTTTTTCGAAGGTTTTTTGAAACTTGAGTGAAAATCAATTAAAACCTAGCATAGCTTCAATGACGCGTGTGTTCATCAGACTTCCCGACATATTCCTCCGCGGTAATTTCATGGGCTGTCAGCCAACTCAGTTCGGCATCCATGGCTAAGCGAACATAGATGGAAAGTTTGTGATAATCTCATACAGCACTCATTAGTTATCTCTTCAAAGCGAAAATTCACGACAGATGACAGACGACACCATGTACCACGGTAACAACTCGAGTCTTGCATCTAAATGGAAAATAAAAGGGTCTTGCACGTGATGGATATTCCTATGATAAATAGGCAACTCTCTGAACATAAATGTTTTTAAGAAGCTAGATAAGCACGTTTTCATGCCAAGCCTTTTTATCTTTTTGGGACATGTCGTTAAAAATTCTTGTATATCATATAGATATCACGTCTCTCTTCAAAGTAGGTGCGCACAATAATTGTATACTATTTCAGCCGTCTAAGAATGACATTTTTACAGTGTTGGAGCGTACAAAGTTTTTAATAATAAAATTAAGTTATCGTACAGAAGTGATTATACAACTCGATGTGCTTGTCGTGTGAAATACAATTGCTTCAACATCGGTGGTGGTACTGTGCAGTGATACCTATTGTGATGCTGTGAGTGAAACTTATGGTAGAGCTATGAAGTGACATTTTGATAGTGCCGTGAAATGATACTTTAATAGTGCTATCAAGTGACACTTATGATAGCGCTGTAAAGAAACGCTTATAGTAGTGCTGTGAAGTAGCGCAGTGAAGAGAAACTTTGGTAGTGCTGTGAAGTGATACTTATGGTAGTGATGTGAAGTGAAACTTTGGTAGTACTGTGAAGTGATACTTATGGTAGTGCTGTGAAGTGAAACTTTGGTAGTGCTGTGAAGTGAAACTTTGGTAGTGCTCTGAAGTGATACTTATGGTAGTGCTATGAAGTGACACTTTGGTAGTACTGTGAAGTGATATATATGGTAGTGCTGCGAAGTGACACTTTGGTAGTGCTGTGAAGTGAAACTTTGGTAGTGCTGTAAAGTGATATTTATAGTAAAGCTGCTAGGTAACAATTCGTATGGAAACTTTTCTCAGACAATTGAAACGAGGCAAAATATGTGCAAATATAGCGGTACGTTTGAAACACATGTAGATAAAACAGAATTAAATAATTAACAAGTTTTTCAAAATTATATAACATTAATTAACACCGTTAAGCAAACAGCTATATTTTTAATAACACGATCATAGAAAGTGTTAATTAGTCCACCATTATAAAGTGTTAATTAGTCCACCATTACAAAGTTTTAATTAGACCACCGTTAGAAAGTGTTAATTAGTCCACCATTAGAAAGTTTTAATTAGACCATCATTAGAAAGTGTTAATTAGTCCACCATTATAAAGTGTTAATTAGTCCACCATTATAAAGTGTTAATTAGTCCACCATTACAAAGTTTTAATTAGACCACCATTAGAAAGTGTTAATTAGTCCACCATTAGAAAGTTTTAATTAGACCACCATTAGAAAGTGTTAATTAGTCCACCACCAGAAAGTGTTCATTAGTCCACCATTTCTCTTCCATTTTCCCCGTTTTGTTTGTGACGAAATCAAATACTTCACATTTAAACAACTTTGTTTTCTAACCACAAGTTGAAGACTTGAAACAATATAATCAATTAAAGTCACCATCTTGTTCCCTACAATTACTCGTAAGAAGTATGACTAAAACATTGTATAATTTCTAAAAAAAAACTATGCTTAGAAAAACATTGAGGAAAAACCAGATAACAGATTTTGACAGTTTCAAAGTAATCAAACACTTTAAGAAGACTTAAAATTCCCGAAGATTAAGAATAAGTGTTCGTTAACTACTAATAAACAATAGTTAAACAGCAAATCTGTTTCTTTCGCGTTCATTAGTGTAATAAACAGAGTATAAACTATTTGTACAAAATGAGGAGCTTGTATAGTCTGGTAAATGTAGAAGATTACCTTAAGTTATTGTAAATTTCAATTAAACGGATTTTATTAACGAAGCTACTATGTCCATAGATTCTAGTTTAATATTCCTGCCTGAATTGCTTAACACGTGCATTCTATAATTTGCATCATAAATTCCTTTTCAGAAAGGATATCACATGTTCTTGTTAATAATGATTTATCCCACGTATGATATTATATATTTATTGATTCCATGAATTTTTAAATAAGAAAACATAAGCATTTTCAAAATCGTTTGCATTGTAAATATAAAAAACACGTTTACAATTATAAAGATAAACTAAAATACTTAACATAAAAATATTAAACATTAACTTAAGTTTTTGATTTTAGAGAACAAAATAAACAATCATATATGCATTTTTTTATATTTTCTTGATATGACCAGTCTATGTTTAAACGATATTATACATTCCTTTCGGTTGACTTAGTGTCATACACAAAGTATTGCGAACGAACTGTTTCGAGTGAAACTTGAAAATCATTTTCAATAGTCACGTGGAATAGATTTTTGCTAAGGTCACGGGCTGTTGAATAACTGAAATAAACGTCATCACATAGAAAGTTTGATCGTTAAAAAACAGAATCCTGTTTGAAACAAACCGAATGGATGTCACCGAATCATGAGGTTTTCATTACGGATTCTTAACTCAATGGATTCCACAGGTTTTGAATACTCTACTTTGACGTATTGTGTAGCCCCAAATTCAGTATTTTTTAGTGTGTTTTTTTTTATTTTAGACGAAGGACATAATAAGGCGAAATCCCCCTTGATTAAAACGTTAATAGCTATATAAACGAATAAACTGAGCAGATTTTTCTACTTCAAATCTTAATGCTTTTGCAATTAATTAAAGAAGCAAAAGTGAGAAAGTTGTGTTATTTGAGTTTTATTGAAGTTCATATTCAATGAACATAACAGTACATTTTACTGTCGCTTTAGTTTGAGATGTAAATCTGATTTTCAGGAACCGTTCAACTTTCTATATATGATTCTTTACTCTTTACACTTCAGGTAAATGTTTAACTGCATTAAATACTAATTCTTATATGTATCCATATGCCACTTCTATAAATATACTAAAATAATTATAACTTATTATTTATAAATTATTATCACTAGTTGAACTTTGAGAATCATAAGCTTTATTCGGCAAACTATGGACGTGATGCAAGATGCTTCAAAACCACAATTGTACTTCATAACCAAATCACTTTTTTTTGCAAACTAGCATTTAATGAACAGTGCTTTGTAAGAAGTTCGGACAACTCCTCGTATCTATTGTCCCGTAAAAAGGTTTCACAGAAGACAGAATAATAATTTGTTCAGTCAGGGAGAAAGGAGCGAGATTACCAAATGTTAAGTCAGCAGATTTTTAGCTTAAAGGTTACGTCCATCTGAATAGCCCAGAAAATTTGAAGGATCTCAAAAAGTCCATTAGAAAGGGTATTTTGAGGATCATTGAACAGGTGATTCTTCTAGTGGCTTCATTAAGAGATGGAAACGATATCCTGCTTGCGAATGACAGAGAGAATGTTGTACACCTTACTAAAACACTGACTACACTCAAAGTTATCGGAATAACACTTATGCTCCCCAACGTGTTTTTGGTGTAATTTATTTTCTCTAGGACAAGTAGGTTTCAAGTTAAATTATTTTGAAATATGAGGTTTTATTTGTTATTACTTTGTTTATTGTGTTAGTGTGAAAAAAGAGTAAACAAGTCCCTGTAGCCTATGTAACAGTCCACACATAAATACTTTTGTATTTTCTTGTATCCTATTATATTCTCTAAACTTTCATATAAATTCGCAAATCCTGTTGTAAAAGCTATAACCTCCTCCACCTAACAAATATATAAACAGATAATGCAAACATGGAGACGTGTTCAACGGTTAAAGCTATTTAGATACATAATTTTAGCTTGTTTATTTCCAGAAAATGTTTCGACATTGTATCAAATAAACAAATACATTCTTACGCTACTCTACTAATGAGACATTGCATCTAATAAACAAGTATATTCTTACGTTACTCTACTTATGACACACTGTATCTGATAAACAAATTTTCACCAGTCGACTGAACGTGATAGAATTTGGACAAGAAAAAAGAAAGTTCAACTTCTGATCACTAGTTTGTGGCAAGTGTTCAGTTCGTTAGATATAAATATTTGTTTTCGACCTTTGACACAACTTATAAAACTAATCGAGTGCGTATGTGTGTGATACTCTACATTGTATTTCAAATTTGCTTACTTTTTAGTTTGCATAGATACTTTTGCTGTCCTCTTACCTCAGCAAAAGAAGATGTCAAAAATCGTGTAAGTAAAGACATTAAATAATTAGTTTGTTTGTTTGTTTTTGAATTTCGCACATAGCTACTCGGGGGCTATCTGCGCTGGCCGTCCCTAATTTAAAAGTAATAGGCTAGAAGGAAGATAATTAGTCAACACCACCCACCGCCAGATCTTGGGCTACTTTTTTACCAATGAATACTGGGATTGATCATCACAATATAATACCCCCATGGCTGAAAGGGCGAGTATATACAGTGACGGGTATTCAAACTCGCTGTTCGCAGGTTGCACATGAAATAGTATCTATTAGGTCGTCAAGAAATTAATGTCGTTTAGTTTTATACGAAAAAACCCGAACAACTTATATATCGAAACAAAACATTTATTAAATGAAATAGTCCCCATTCTTATCAATGATACTTTTCCATAACCGTAGCGATTAATAAGTTAAGTTTTGAAAAATGCATATCTAAGTGCAACGACTGTGTGGCTTTATTATGTTAGTCTATTATTTTGTCTTAGAAACTTACTTGAAATTGAGTCGAATTCGTACGAAGGTCTTGGCTTACACAGGGGCTTTTCCGCTATAATTTATGCATGTATGTCAAAGGTCATGATAATAAAAACCAATACTTAATTTGGTCTTGCATGTTAAAGCTAATAATAAATTCTTAACGAAGCACAAGTATTTTTTGTTTTTTTAAGTACAAACTTTTAGCTCATAGCTCCGTCATCTCTTGACTGATTTGAGATCAAATTACAGTTTTGGACCCTTTCGGTTGATGTATTTTACCACTGTGACGGATTTATTATTATATATTTATTTTAATATAGATGTCTGCTTAAATTAAATTTATATTTAGAAATGTACATAACTTATATTCTTAAATCTGTATTTGGAAACTCCCGCCTAGTCTGTGAAGTTGTAGAAGATTCTCGAGTGTAAAAATCAAAAATATATGTGTGTACGTAAAAGCTAGTGTTATCGTCAGTATTGTTACGTAAAACTGAAATTTCGAGAAACTCTCCACACACTTATAAATATAACCAACTCGACGCACCCAAAAACAGTATCTATTATTGGTTTGCTGTAGTTGGTGTGCTATAAACTTCGGAAGCTATAACTGTGATTGTTATAACTCTTATTAATCGGGAACCTTAAGATATTTGACCAGGAATGTTTATGAAATTCGAACATTACAAACCATTTAACTTCAGTGGATTCACATCGGACATTAGTATTTTTATGAAAACATTACTTAACGTCATCGGTGGAAACTCGACCTGTAATCGGCGTGTGATCAGAGAGAACTAAAGGGCTAGATATTT
>NW_013666023.1:327725-337412 GCF_000517525.1 Limulus polyphemus | reverse complement strand
ATGTTTCACTTCATATTTAATATTCTTATCATGACCTACTAAATACAAACATTTTATGTTTCACTTCATATTTAATATTCTTATCATGACCTACTAAATACAAACATTTTATGTTTCACTTCATATTTAATATTCTTATCATAACCTACTAAATACAAACATTCTATGTTTCACTTCATATTTAATATTCTTATCAAGACCTACTAAATACAAACATTTTATGTTTCACTTCATATTTAATATTCTTATCATGACCTACTAAATACAAACATTCTATGTTTCACTTCATATTTAATATTCTTGTCATGACCTACTAAATACAAACATTTTATGTTTCACTTCATATTTAATATTCTTATCATGACCTACTAAATACAAACATTCTATGTTTCACTTCATATTTAATATTCTTATCATGACCTACTAAATACAAACATTCTATGTTTCACTTCATATTTAATATTCTTATCATGACCTACTAAATACAAACATTCTATGTTTCACTTCATATTTAATAGTCGTTATACCACCTACTGAATCTATTTTTTTTTTACTGTTTTACTCTATACATTTAATATCTTTTACACGACCTACTATCGCGGGTTCGATTCCCCGTCCCACCGAACATGCTCGCCTTTTCAGCCATGGGAGAGTTATAATGTTACGGTCACTCCCACTATTCGTTGGTAAAAGAGTAGCCCAAGAGTTAACGGTGGGTAGTGATGACTAGCTGCCTTCCCTCTAGTCTTACACTGCTAAATTAGGGACCGCTAGCGCAGATAGCCCTCGTGTAGCTTTGCGCGAAATTCAAAACAAACAAACAAAATACGACCTACTAAATCTATTCTTTACTGTTTTACCCTGTACATTTAATATGTTTTACACGATCTACTGAATCTAGTTTTTCCTGTTTTACCCTATACATTTAATATGTTTTACACGAGTTACTAACCACTAATATTTCTGTTTCACTTCACATTTAATGCTCTTAACACGATTTACGAAATACTAGAGTTTCCTTTTTACTCGACATTTAAAATTATTTACATAGAATGTTTCAGACTTTAACTTTTTAGCTGTACTTACCACTTTGCTTTTTACATCTCGCAGCTATATAAATTAGAATTAAAAAGAAATGTTCTCTTACTGATTAACCTAAAAACTGTAATTTCAACCAATATAAATTCTCATCAACCCAACAAGTTAGATTATATAGAATGTTCCATAATTGAGGTCTAAATGTCTTTAGGTGTAGAAGGAACTTTGGTATAGATTTTGTTGTTTTTTTATATCAACCTAATATTTCAGAGTCCACAGCTTTTTAGCAAGATATGGTATGTTTTGTGTTGTTGTTTTTTCTTTTTACCTTGCTACGGTATAAAGTAACATGAATCGTATTTACTCTCTCCGGATAACAAGCCTTATATCATGGCCAGCTGGCAGCTACAATTCGGATATACTAGCCCGGCTACGTCGATAATGGACAGTATTATCTAATTGAGCTCTACATATCCTTAGGTGTGGGAAACATCACAGTGTAGATTTTGTTACGTATATATCTTTCTATCCTTTTATCTAATTGGTGATGACCATAAACGAATTAACAACATTTTCCACAGTTTCCATCTATCATTAAGGAAACGACAGCTAAGGGGGTAAACTCAGCTGTGAAATAATGTGAACAAATATATTTCGTATTGTAATTATAACATCGAAAAGCGCAGAAAAATCCTATATACAACAGGAACATTTCTAGATAGCCCAAAATACCATTTTTCTCTCTCTAGAACATCAGTAACAGAAAATATAGAAACAAATGTTTGTATGTGTTTTGTAAGTAATGACTTCTTTATCTTTAAATGTAGTTTCACTGATATTATTGTTCATCATAATGTTTAATCGAGTGTGCACAGGCTTGCCAACCAGTATTAGAGAAGGAATATTTACTATAATTCTTAATGAACTACATACACCTACAGAAAATGTGGCAAATTTTTGGTAACATGTACAAATATGTTTTACACAAAACATCAGATGTGTTACAAAAGCATTTGTATTAAAAGTATGTCTGTAAATTAATGACGTCAGTCTGTCTGAGAATCTGATACGTCAGTGAGCAGGGTGGTGTTCATGAGAAGAATAAATATACTTTTGTCCATCGTACAGTTTGCAGAATCTCTAGAACCTCGTAAATACATATCTACAGTTTTCTTGATATCCCTGTATATTATATGTGTCACTAAATCAGCAGTTTAGGGTAAAACGAATAGTTGATAACGTTGACGTTATATATATATATCATACCATGTTGAATGGCACTCTCTAAAAGGTTGTGGCTTGCGTTAGTTTTTACACTTATAATGACTATTTTACATTGTTAGTTTAGTATATAGATTTAGGATTAACCTAAATCTCTTAATCTAGCAAATCTTGTGGGATATTATTGAGTTTACGGCTGAAAGGATCGTTAATAGCGATTGTACTCACCTGGTGATTTAATGCATTATAATCAATATAGATCTCAGTTTTCTTATGTATTGATTTATGACGTGAATTTCGTTTCAGCTTGCTATACATATAGAACCGGTTTTACTAACGTATAAAATACTTACTAGTTCAGAATTGAAAATTTCAACCTAAGCCCTTAAGTGCATGAAGGCTAACCAGTATGATCAGATACTTCTAAGATTCAGGTATAGTTGGCCCTAATTTTCAGTCACTGAGCAGACGGAAAGCATCCAGCCAGCACCACTCGCCGACACAAAGGGCCCACAGCTGAAAGTGTAGAGCAGCATCACGTCTCGAATCCCAGACCCTCTGATCCACAGAACGACATGTTAAACACTAGGCTACCCTGTACCTTTTTTTTTAGTTCTGATCCACAGACGTAGGCTACTTTGTTTAAATTATATTTCAAATTTGTTTTTTACTTGATATGCGGAAAGAAATACAGTTTATGAACAAGATGAGAATAATTTATCGCCTATAGAACCTTCATATTCTCAGTTTATGTTTTTATCAAACCTAACACATTTTCAGAGGAGTAATACAGAAAGTACATACGTCGTGTGGAGAACGTTAAATGTTATTTGTCACAAAGAAATAACGTTAGATAAGTCATTTTTCTTGTAGTTTGTGTATTGTTCGTAATCCTTTGTCTCTGGAACAATTTTACATTGAACACATTAATTTGCTTCTGTATAGAATACTGGAGGTATTTAACGTAATTCTTTCTCTACTAATTGACCTGACTTCACACGTTTAGAGATGAGCAGAATTACTGGTACCAAATAATTTAATTGGTACTCAGTAAACGCAGGCCATTATTGGCTGCATCGACGTGTCTAGTGTTTTATTTAAGTTTTACAGCAATATTTTACAGAGACGCACGCACACTTTATTTACAAGATGACAAATACTACTATATGAGTAAGTATTACGATTTCATTAAGATATTTTGAATGTACACCAAATAAAATGATGAAAACAACTAAAAGATCACTTTAGATTTTTTCAAACGCAGTTTTAACACTTTATGTCCATTTTAACATTTCATTGTGTATTGTTTTATAACACAAACAGTGAATCACACGTTAAAGTATCCGTCAGCTTCAATCTAAACAGAAACGGCGACAGTCTTATGACGTTTTGAAGTATTCGTGAGCTTTAATTTAAACCGAAACGTTGACAACCATATAACATTTTTAACACTTCGTCAGCTTCGATTTAGAAGTCTAAAAACAGTGAATTCACCAAAAAAAAAAGACAATAAAATAAAACGAATTATGACTCAAGCATATTGCTGGAATAGATTATTTTTCTTAGCCATTGTGAGAATTTATCATTCTCTCCCGAGAAAAGTAAAGAACATTTGAGTTTTCCAAAATAGTTATCATAACTATAGAGCAGTATAGATTTTTACTAACGTAATAAGGAGCACAAGTTGATTGATTTTGAAAAAGGTAAAAAACAAAATATTATGGTTCGGCTATTGGGAAATAAGAAACTGGTAAAAAAGACAAAACATTTTAGTGTTAAAGTGATAAACTGAGTTAAATAAAACTAACAGAAAGTATTTGAAATAGACGATGAGCTGACATTAAAAGGTGAATTTATATTTAAAAAAATTAAACTATTAACGTAAAATCAAAACCATTAGTTTTTTTTTTACAGACTGTAATTTGAATACAATGCCCTGAATGTATTCTTATGGAAAATAACCCATATAATGAGATAAATACTATTCTAGAAACTTTTTTATTTCTTCTATTGCTTACGGCGAAGTTACTGCTATGTTGTCGAATACCCGGATTAATTAACTTACATAGGTTGTTTGCAGAACACAGTAACGCATTGCAAACAACCTATGTAAGTTAATTTTGTGATGATACTTAACTGAAAAAACAACAACTTTTTTTTTTTACTCGCTACTGAAATTAATCCTCTCAGAGCGAATGAAACAAAGAACTTGCATCATATGTTATACAGTATGTATAATACCTAATTAAATCATTCATGATTGGATCATTCTCATGTTTGATTTTTTTTTTCTGTTTTCATAAAAAAGTGAAACTCCTTACATTTGTATATAATCCCAGTTTTCTCACAAATTCAAGATAACATACGCATAGTAGTCATATGCTTTGTTTGAAAAGCTCTTCAATATGTCCAAAAATGATTTTCCATGAAACATTATTCTAAGTACCAAACACGTTTTTTCACATATTTAGGAACTAACGATATTAACGTCTTTATTTTATTTAGTAAAACGTTGAATTCTGTATGTCTCCGCAGAGAGATAAACTGTTTTTTAATTGTTTCTTCTTCCAAACACTTTTCAACCGATCGTCATTCCTTCATTATTCAGCGAATTCACTTGAAACTTGGTAGAGTTAAACCTTAGTCCAATACGCCCAGACATATTTCATATGTTTTTCATATTTTATATTAGGTTTTTTAACGATATAACGGGGTAAACAGTCAAACAACCCCAAAATGTATATTTTGGGCTCCTGTGCGGTCATATTTACAGCAATCAAGATAAAAATTGGTACAAATATAAATTTTCATGCGCCCAAAAAGTTGTATTTGCCTAATTTGAGTATTTTTAGGGAGGCCAGAACTCGCAAAAAAAGCACGATTTGGGGGGGGGTCAATTATTCGGCCATTCTTTGACCAATCTACGTGGGAGTTGGTTCAAAAATACTTTCTTATATGTATGTCCCATAAATTGTCAAAAAATGGTGGACTTGCCCATTTTTAGTAATTTAATAGGAAGGTCAAGATGCCACAAAAAGCATAATTTTAGGGGTTTTTTTGACAATTATTCCTCCATATGTCGGCCAATTTACATGGAATTTGACACAAAGGTTCTTTTTTACAGGTTCCATACATATACGTACAACAATATTGGATATGCTCATTTTTGTAATTGTAGGGGGGTCAGAAGCTTAATGTTAGAACGCCAGCGTGAGGTCATTATGACCCCATACAAGTTAAAACTAAACTAACCACGCTGGCGTTCTAGAGTTAAATAATCCCATAATTTTTGGGGGGTTTGTTCAATTACTGAGCCATATTTACGTAGTATTTAGTACAAAGATACTCTTTGCAGGTCCCAAACAGAGGTATAGACGATTTTGGAATTTTTGTCGTTTGCTCAGTTTTTCAGCGAGGAAAGTACAATTAGGGATTTTCATGAACTATTCGTGTGTGTGTGTGTCTGCCAGCTTACATGGGATTTGATACAAAGATACCTTCATGCCAGTCTAAAGCAGCGATATAGACAGTTTTCGATTTTATTCTGTTTTTCATCATTTTTCTGGTGTCAAAATTAGCCATGTTGGGATTGCGCGAAGAAGACATATTGCCTTCGCCCTCTTTAATTCGTAAGCGTTTTTATTTTAAACATAACTTTTATCATTTAAGATTTTTTTTAATTTCTAAAAGTGAGCACATAATGAGTAATATACCTTTAAACTGGAAAATGATTCTAAAAACTAGACTTTATTGGATCAAACAAAACATCTAGTCCGAATACGGATAAACTTAGTTTAATGATTAATATTACGCTTGTGAAGTGTTAGGATTTGTTCTGCATAAGGAAAAAGATATTACTACCATATATTTACTGAAAGATTACGAGTGCATCCCTTTTCACATCGATGTTTTATTGATTCGATGAATGTGTATCCGAAATTATAAACGTTTATTTACATGTGAAAAATTCTTTGAAAATGTTTCAGATAGTAAACTTTGGGATAATCGATTTTTCCTTTTGTAGAACATAGTAAACGACCAAGAGCACCCGTATTTACTCTTAAGTTATACATGCATCATAATTCAATGGGAAATCAATCAGGTGCTAGGTGCTGACAGATAATTAACGCAAAAACAGAGAGAGTCATTATAAGAAAATATAATCAAAAATATATTAATATTGCCCGAAAGACGCTACTTTAATTAGAATTTCATGAGAAATAATTTTAATAAAATCTCGACTCTCCTTGTTATGAAGATACAAACATTAACAATGTCATTTTAAGATGCCTATATCTCAAGGTTCAAGAACAGTTAATTAAATGTATTTCCGTAAATTAGCATAATTACGTAACCTATTGAAGTGTTCTTATTGGTTTCCACTATGTTTGGTATGGTGTGGAATAGTTATTAGTGTGCTTGATTTGGTTTGCGTCCCTTGCCTCTTCTCTTCCCCTCCTCCAGAAAAATTGCTCTTTACCATTTGGACTCATGAGTGCGTTATAAAAGTGATGGCCAAATCCTACAATTCAATTACTGTAGCTCAAGAGTTGACCGTTGGTGTTGTTGGTCAGCAGCCTTCTCTCTTAATCTATTACTTCAAATGCAAGGATAGCCTACTATGAAGTTAGGTGTAAGAAGCATCGGCTGAAGTTGAGAAAAGTGAGAAAGTGGCTAGCCATTGGACAATCTCTAAGGAATTTGGAGATTACTGTATTCTAACTCATTAGAAAATGATTGAAGTGAACGATTATAGCTACCGCCTTTTTAAGTTCAGCCACTCTGGAGACTACAAGGCTTCCTATGGTTATGAAACGCTATAATTCAATATATGGGAAGCACGTGCAAGGTCATAAAGATAGAGACTTTTTCTGCGTGGGTTAGAGAAAATAATATAAAATACAAAAGTTCAATGAAAATGGAGGGAGAGGAGATCGAGAAGTGTGTTGTTGTTTGTTGTATATTTCAGAGCAAAGCCACACTGGGCTATCTGGTGTGCCCACCGTGGGGAATCGAACTCCGGATTTTAGCGTCGTAAGTCCGTAGACTTACTGCTGTCCCACCGGGTAACCGAGAAGTGTGAGAGAGAACGAATAAACCGAGAGAGGCGAAGGAAGAAAGTAATATGCTACCTGTAAGCATACATATATATATATATTTCTGAATCTATGTGCTATTGATTACCAATTACAAACAACAATTTGTTATATTTACCTTGGCATGAGCCAATTCCTGACAACAATGAGTATAACCTAAATAAGGTTGATAGGCTTAAAAAGGAAAAGCGAAGTGCGAAGATAACACTATCGTAGCATAGCCAGTGCAGATAGACTAAAAAAAATAGTATCGTAGAAGTTAAGAGTTGACTGCGTGTGTTTCTAAGTAGCATCTGTCCCTCTCGTCCACCAGATCAATGCTAGGAACGTCAGATAACGCTCATAAATATACTAATAACATCAGTGACATCATCATTTATGTAAATTTTACTCAAGTGACCTATTTTTTATTTTTTAAAATCAAAACTGCAATTTTCTCGACATTCAATTAATAACCCATGTAAGTCGGTATCCAATAGATATATCACACGTAGAAACGATATACATATATATATAATACTAGTTTATTTTAGTTGATTTATCAATCATCAAAATATATCAGAACTTTTTTTTTATCTGAAACACATTATGTAGCTATATAATAAAAATCTAAAGTATGCAACAAGAATTTTAACAACAGGAATTGAATTATTTGTTCATAACCCTGTTTAACGGTGTAAAATAACTCAACTGAACTGAAAAGATTCAGTCTCCAACAATCCTTAAGAAAATCTTTCCTGTAATTGTTAATTCATAGACAGGGTGTTTCAAATTATAAGTGCCCTTTCAAAATTCCGTAGACAATTATCAGTAGCAAGAATCTAACCAATTCTATTTATCCTCGTCTGAGTGCAATAGTTTCCATTCTTACTGAATATTGATAGTTAAACGTAAACAAGAAGAAAGAAATTTCGTTAGCACTCAATGATTACGTGGTCCGTAAATAATCTTTAACATTCTTTTTAAAAAATGCCAACTTTTATTGCATTCATTTGAACACCGCGTCCTCACATTCCACGAACCAAAACAATTCCACGCAAAATGACTTCAATTTTTACAAGTCAAGTTTAGACTTCCATATAAAATTATTAAACCTCGGTATTCAATAAAGCGTGGCGAACACACGAAATTCCACAGTATGCGATGAAATTTTTCTGACCAAGTAACTATGGAAACAGGTATGTGTACAAAATATTATCAGTCAAGCGACGTACAAAAAAATGTTGGATAGAATAGATATCTATTGGAATTTTTTTAAATCTGTCGCAGAATTGTTCTATGGGCATTCGTTGCTATGCAATCCATGGGAAAATGACACGTTGTAACAAAATGTCTAGGTTTCAACTGATTGACGAAACTGATCATAGAACGACATACAGAGAGCTAGATGTCTTTGAACCCGCGCCAGCCAAGCTATATCATTAAGATGAAAGAAAACTCGTGATTCTATTTTCAAGATATACTAATATACAGAAGGGCAGATTAAATATAGTTGTTTAAACATTTGTTTAACAACAAGTAAATGCTTGGAATGGTCTATTCTTTCATTAGGGGTGTGTCTGTGTTTGTGAGTGTTTGTTTCTAATGGATTTCGCGCAAAGCTACACGAGGGCTATCTGCGCTAGCCGTCTCTAATTTAGCAGTGTAAGACTAGAGGGAAGGCAGCTAGTCATCACCACCCACCGCCCACTCTTGGGCTACTCTTTTACCAACTAACAGTGGGATTGACTGTCACATTATAACGCCCCCACGGCTGAAAGGGCGAGCATGTTTTGTGGGACGGGGATTCGAAACCGCCACCCGCAGATAGGGACTCGAGCGCCCTACCCATCTGGTCATGCCGGGCCATTTGTGAGTGTAAAACTCTTAAATACACCATTTAGAGAAGGACAGATGTTCGCTCCCAGCAAAAAACAAAACAAAAACAAAACAGAATTGGGAATATGTATGTATAACCAAGCTAATAATACGATATTCAGATATATCTGACATAGCTATTCATGACATTTACTGTCCATGTAGTTTGTTTTTTGTTTTTTCACTCTTTATAGTATTAAACATATTATCTGCTAATTTAAAACAAAACCATTTTCCTATTGATTTCTAGGCTTTGGGAACTATTCCAGTTACACAGTGTACGTAGCTTGTATAACTTTTCAAAATATTCATAAAGGATGTAAGTCTCCACGAGAAACTTGTTCAAAGAACATTATGAGGACATTCTTCTTTAAAATGATTACCTTAGTTATTTCGACTCGCAATCTGCGGGTCGCGGTTTCGAATCCCTGCCCCACCAAACATGCTCGCCCTTTCAGCCGTGGGGCATTATAAT
>NW_013666023.1:309803-327637 GCF_000517525.1 Limulus polyphemus | reverse complement strand
AGAGTAACCCAAGAGTTGGCGGTGGGTGGTGTGACTAGCTGCCTTCTCTCTAGTCTTACACTGCACAATTAGGGACGGCTAGCGCAAATAGCCCTCGTGTAGCTTTGCGCGTAATTCAGAAACAAACAAACTAACGCTAGTTATTGTTAAAAATTTCCACTATGAATGTAAGAAGATGAAACTGTCATGCTTATGTTTTTAACCTTTACTTCACCAATGAGCCAGGTGTTGCCAAGTGGAAAGCGTGCCTGGACTGTGAATCCATTACTTGTGCCTCGTTTAGACAAAACGTGCTCTACACTTTGGATCTACGAGCGCGTGATAAGATTAGTGGTCAAATCCCACTACTTGCGCAGACAAGAGTAGCCCAAGAGTTGGCGATGGGTTCTTCAGACTTATAGCCTTCATTTAATCTACCTGTTCAAAATTGGAAACGACTTTGGGAAGATAACTCTAGGTAACTTTGTGCGAAAATTGTAAGAACAAACAATAAAAAACATACTTCACCAAGTGCATAAACAATAGAAATACGCACGCCAATTTCTTCAATAATTAAACACATTTCTTTTTATAATCAGGTTTGAGGGGACCAATTCAAACTGGTCTTAATGTATCTTCTATATATATATGGAGCATAATAACAATCCTATGTTGTATGCTGTTATACAATACTAACTTTTTTTTTGGCGATTTGCCTCATGCTCGAGAGTGAACTTTTGAAACTACCACATACCCTTAAGATATAACTTCTACGTTCCTGCATTGAGCTTGTCCTTAAAGATCTTTAGCCAGTCATTTTGTGAAACTAGTTGCTAAGTAAATACTGACAAAAGTGCTTCGGAACTGACATAGAGACACTGAAAGTTCTTTTTGCTGGTAGTATTTCTCCTCAACCGGCTTTAAACAGAGAAGCTTAAGTACTTACTCTTCCAATTTCAGATGAAACTGCTCGCTTTCCTTTGCCAATAGGAACAAGCTGTTACTTGAAGTTCGCTAAGCACCCACTCAATGCTCAACTTTGCAGCTTTATTTGTATGGTAACCACGTGACAACGTCATGTGACAAAGAACTGATGGCTAGCCAATCTTGCTGATGACCGGTTTCCCTTACAAATTGTGAAATTATGCATATTTAAACAAAAAAGCACTGAATCATATGAATATATTATTGTATTTCTCAAACCACACACACAACTATACTTATTCAAATCAATATACAAATTCTCTAAAATGCAGATTTTTTTGTGCTCAACTTTATACTTTTTTGCAGAAAACTCAATGAACAAGAAAGTTTTACATGTTTGTATGATAATTTTTGCTAACGTTCTTCAATTTGAAATTCACTTTTTTCTAAAACAGATGTGTAAAGTACAGCGAGTAGTCCATCATAATGTTTTGTCTTTAAATTATTTGAATTTCAGGAACTGTATACTAGAAAACCTGCAGGTCAGACATCATTACCCATGGGCAAAAATGCTAAAATTCATCGTTAATACCTAAACGACATGAAAGTATTAAACTTTATTAGAGCTTTACCGACAGTAGTTTATCAGAACAAGAATGGCATAGAATATACATAGTATCAACTAAACACATCTCTAAAGTTTTTCTTCGTGACTTTTTCCCTGTCTTGAGATATTCAGACCAGAATTAAGTTGACTCGAAAAAGATTAACACCGCGTCTGTCACATTAACCTCTTGTTATGAGTGAGGTTAATTTGATTGTGTAAATCACGCTATTAAAGCTTAAAAGCACTTATTTATTTATTTTGGTTTATTTATTTTTGAATTTCGCGCAAAGCTACACGATGGCCATCTGCGCTAGCCGTCCCTAATTTAGGAGTGTACGACTAGAGGAAAGGCGGCTAGTCATCACCACCCACCGCCAACTCTTGGGCTACTCTTTTACCAACGAATAGTGGGATTGACCGTCACATTATAACGCCCCCACGGCTGAAAGAGCGAGCATGTTTAGTGGGACGGGGATTCGAACCCGCGACCCTCAGATTGCGAGTCGAGCGCCCTAACCACCTTGCCATGCTCGGCCAGCACTTACCGTCGTATTCGATTATAAAATCACAAAACTCTCATTAATAGTTGCGATTTATTCACAACAAGAATGAGATTTCATTAATTTACAGCTAGATAACCTGGGTTTAATTCGAAAATCTAAATGTATCTGCGTAAAAACAAAATGTTTGCTCTCTAATGGATAACCACAGATTTGAAGATTAAAATGTTTTTAAATATAATTCAATTAAATTGTAACAAAAAGTGTAAAATATATTTGCTTTGACTTAAAGTAAAATATTGACTGAAGGAACTATATGTGAAAATTGAGTATTTATTTGAAGTACTCGAAAGAAAATCTTTCGCGTTCGCATGCAGACAGCTCTTGGTGTCAAGGTCTGCAACAATGCATGGATTTGTCTGTGAAAATTAAAAGCAAGAATCAAAGACTCATACTGAGGTCATGTTAGTCTACACTCAACAGTTATAAAACACATTTTATTATTTCAAAGCCATCCCCCCCCCCTTATAATGGCATAGCAGTAAGTCTGAAGGTTTAGAGAATTAAGAACCTGGTTCCTATACCCGTGGTGGGCACAACACAAATAGCCCATTGTACAGCTTTGCGCTTAACTACAAACAAACAAACTTATCTGAACAATTGTTCTATTTTAAAGTAAAAAATATGTTTACGTTAGTTAAATGATTTATTAATTTTAAATCATCATCAAACCGTCGAATTGTATTAAAATTAGTAATTTTTAAGAAATGATTCGAAAAACCATACATTTATTTTGGATACAAAAATAATTAAAATGATAGAAATATATCTATAAGAGTATTTACTATTCAAAATATATGTATAAGATGAGAGTATTATTTAAGGTAATGCAGTATTAACTCTTTTCATATTGTGACTGGAAATAGTTGTACGTACAAATACGTTTATATAGAAGTATATATATGAACTTCATTTTGACTTCATCGCGATATCATGACATTTGTTCAGCCAGTACTATTTTCGCTCCTGTTGAAATATACTAAAAATAGTCTGATGATAGAAATATATGTTTCAGAGTTTTTACCGTTTAAAATATATCTACAAGATGAGACTATTATTCAATGTAATGCAGCATTAAATATTTTTTATATTGAGACTGGAAATGGTTGTACATACAAATAAGTATATATATGTATATATATATATATATGTGTGTGTGTGTGTGGTTTGTTTGTGAACTGCAGGTTGATCTTTTCGTGATAGCATGCCGCCTGGAATCCAAGGTTTGGGTTTCTACACAAATCGTCAACTTCGTCCTTCCACACTTTCTTCTTGTGACATTTGTTCAAATATGCAGCTGCATGTAGGACGACATGCACATTAAATTCTTCTGAAACGATCATTCTGAGACTTGAGACAGACATCAATGATGTTGCATCAACTTTTATTTTGAAATAAATTCCCCCTAACTGCGGTATGGGAGCATTTAACTTTAATGCATGTCATCCAAAGAGAGAAATATCAAAGTAGACGCATTACACGGGGAAGGGGAGGGGGACACAATCCATGTAGTCAGAATTATTCTATGGGAAAGGGGAGGGGGACACTCCATGTAGTCAGAATTATCTTCGCTGCTGTTGGAAAATGATGTGCTATAAAACTTTATGTTTTTAATAAATAGAAGGATATTTGGAATGTGAGCAATCTAGATGAAAGGCTAAACTGAAATAGAGGGCATTAAACCTTAATCGATTCTTTACTTTTATTTATCTATATATTTTTTAGTTCTAGCTCCTTCATGATTATGCATGTTATTATGCAAGTGATGTTTTATATAGATAGTATTCAGTATATGCATGGTATCATACAAGTGATGTTTTATATAGATAGTATTCAGTATATGCATGTTATCATGCAAGTGATGTTTTATATAGATAGTGTTCAGTTTATGCATGGTATCATACAAGTGATGGTGTATATAGATAGTGTTCAGTTTATGCATAGTATCATACAAATGATGGTTTACATAGATAGTGTTCATCTTATACATGGTATCAAGAAAGTGATGGTTTGCATAAATAGTGTTCAGTTTATGCATGGTGTCATACAAGTGATGGTTTACATAGATAGTGTTCATCTTATACATGGTATCATGCAGTGATGGTTTACATAAATAGTGTTCAGTTTATCCATGGTATCATACAAGTGATGGTTTATAGAGATACTAGTAGTTAAGGTGGAAGACTGTTCAGACACCGCGCACTAATTGGCTGCGTCAGGAGGGAGGGGCAGAGAAGACGCGATGATGCCATTGTTCCACGAAGTGACACCAGAGAGCGTGTTGTTATGATGAGCGCGCAGATAGTTCGCGAGCGAACCACCAAAAGGTGACATCGTGACATTAGCTTCATAGTAATAATCAAAGTCTTAAAAGTTGTATTTTATCTAATTTGCATAATGTTGCGTTTACAATTATAGTTTTCCTTTACAAACAAAACATTAAATCTGCTATTTTAATCTGATCAGCTTTAAAGTTCTCTTTTATATATTGCATACAGTTCACAAAGGCGGACAGTGTTACTAAGAATAGTGTTCATGTAGGTGGATAGAATTACATACGGATTTCGTCTTGTCTCAGCTTACGTTTTTATTTATATATATATAATTGTACTATATATGTTTTACAAAGGTTGACAGTGCTTCTATAGATGGACGGTGTTTCTATAAGAGGAAGTATTACTATAGTCCCATACGGCTACATACAGGTTTCAACTTGTCTAAACTTATGTTTACAGTTTTTCATTTATATAGTTAAAGTGTTTTACAATGGCAAATGGTATTACTAGGCAGGTTGTGTTACTAAGGAAAGCACTGTTAGTGATGGTATTTCTGTAAATGGATAGTTCAATAGGATGATGATCTCAACATGTGATTATGTCATCAACGTCTAGATTTGATTATATGTCCTGAAAGTTACAAGTAAAACCATTATTTTAATGAGACAGTGAGTATAGCACTATTACATATGCCAGTTGTTATTGTACATATTATCAGTTATTTATTATAGCCAATAATTTACCTTACATACTTTTACTATTAGCCATCACTTTAGGTATAAAATACTTCACTATAGTTCAATAGTTTTTGCTTCTATATCTAATTTGCATGACATACGTTTTTGCATTTTCTGAAACTTTCTAAAGAAATCACTTATCTGTAAGTCATTTTTTAATCAATATATTATGTAACATCTATTTAACCAGAAAAATACACTTATTTAATCTAAATACCATACAACAATTTTCATGTTTAGCTTTATATGTTTATTTGTTCTGCTAATCTTTAAAGTATATGTATAAATAACTATGTTTAACCATTACTATTGTAGAAAATTATATCCTTATCTTTCTGTAGATATTTTCATTTTGAAAATCAAATAAACTGCTACATATAGGTGTTCTTTCTGCTTCTATATGATGTCATTAATATTGGATGTAAACGATAGAAAGGTCAACACATGCAATCACCAAATGGTGTGGACACCTCAATCTTATTGGATATTTAAGCTGATTAATCATGTCGACCTTGTACTAAAAAGAGAGGAGGCTGACAGAATTTAAAGTTCGATATGGCAGAAAAAATGATTTTATTAAAACAAAAGTAGAAGAAATCAATTATAATACAATGTATAATTTGCTATTTGTGATCACACATTTCTAACTAAGATATACATATATTTACATTACACTTAATATTGAAAATAAATTGTTCAAACTCTACATAATCATATATTTTCTAGATAAATTCAAAAATAGTATATTACAAATGTAATGTTCATTATACTTTAACTTAACTAATGATGATCAGCTTTTGTATGTCACTAATTTTAAAAGTCAGTAAACATAGTTTATTCGTTCTTTCACTTTATGTAGTGATACAAAACACTGTATGTGTATTCGTGATATAATACACTATTTTCAAAAACATCTTAGTTTATAAAATAGCTGACCTACAGCCCATTGTAATAATGCCTGCAGTACATACTTGTTCTAGCATGTTATTAGTCAAATAGAATACATCTCCGGTAAACGAAATATAAGGAACATTCCCCAAAGTGATTCGAGCTAAACTGATCAAAGTTTCTTTATTTTAGAAGCTCTACAAACATATCATGTACTCTAAGTCCATAACTAAATTGAATCTCCCCTGTTGTGATGAACATTAGTTCTTGACCCTCACATTCCCTCTACCCTATCTCTTAAAACTGACGTTTTACAGCATACCCTAATAATCCATCATCAATATACATATATACAAGTAAAACCACAGACTTGTCAAGTATCACACATACTGAAACACACATATATAATAAATGTAAAGATAGAAAAAGACAGCTTTATCTAGGATTAATCACAAATA
Source organism: Limulus polyphemus (assembly GCF_000517525.1). Classification (NCBI taxonomy): domain Eukaryota; kingdom Metazoa; phylum Arthropoda; class Merostomata; order Xiphosura; family Limulidae; genus Limulus; species Limulus polyphemus. The sequence goes on along the minus strand of NW_013666023.1, from coordinate 321,208 downwards.
ACGTGCATACATCCTACTTTCGGAGCTTTTAAGGACAAAATTTGTAAAAGAGTTTGCAAAAATATTTAAATTTTTGTTGTTTTTCAAGATATGGTTTACAAAAAAAGACGATTCTTTCACATTTTACGAATGCATCTGGTTTACTATTTTTCATTACAAAATATACTTTACATTCAATATACATTGTATGTCATTGAACTTAACAGTCGGTGAAAAATGAATTTATCTATTCATCTATCTTACAAAACGATACAGAAAGTTAAAAATGTTAAAATGTTTAAATATGTAAAGAAATATAAGTATCATCCATCTTACAGTTTGGGCTGTGCTCATCATATTTATCTGATGGGCAAATTCCACTGACATCTTGGTACCATTTTATACTTAGGAATGGATTGCAAAATGTATGAATTATAAAATATTGGATTGCCAAAATGAAATTAACTTCCATACAAGTCTAGTACATTTCAGCTAGCATATAGTTCTTGTATACTTTCTTCTCAGCTAGACTCTTCTACTGATCTTGTTCTATTGTCATGTAATATTTGAACATAATGAAAACAAGAACTAATATATTTTGTCTGATATATAACAACATAGAACATTGACTGCTAACTTTAAAAATTATATCATTCTCGTAAAGATATTGAGAATCTGTCAAAGAATGTGTTAAATACTATAATGTTACATCACTCTATCATTGAAACAATAAGTATCATGCACACCAAAGTGGATGTTTTCAATACAGAGACATACTTGTAAGTTCTGTGTTCTCATGACAAAATGTATGGTCTAAAAGAAAAGACATATATCTCCTTTTACATGAAATCAGTTAAAAAGAGCATTCATATAAATCCACATAAAAATCATATCAGACGTTCACCATCGTGATTAGATTTATCTTGAAGGACCATTGTTAAAAGACTATGCTTATTATAATTAAGTTATTATTATTATTCCTTCCATATAACATAATAATATAGTTTTAGTTTTTACATCTTAAACATCAAGGAAATTGTTATAAGATTTACGAAAATTAGTAAAGTTCATTGTAGCAACAGAAATAAGATAAAGTCATAGCATGTTATCACAAGGTTATGCCTTAAGTTACAGTATTAAAAACCAAATGTTCTTATATTAAGGAGTCAACATTGTCTAGTAGGTATGAAATGAATGTTACACACTCTTGAAGTAGATTTGGGATCATTGATAAAAACGTTCTTTTGACAGTAAATAGCTGTACAACCTGGAGCTTCTTGTTCCTGTAGTGTCTTTTTCTATTGATGAAAAAAAATAAATTCAGGGCTTATGTTTGATGGCAGCCACGAGGTATCATGTCGGGACCATCCATAAAATGTACACAAGTACTACAATAGTCAGAGTTTCCCTCCTACAGAGTTACAAAAAATTTATGTTCGATCTAGACTAAATGTACAATGACTTTCTTGAATTAGGGGAACATCTGAACACATAAAATAAGACTGGTAATATTTCTTTACAAGTCTTTCTTTACTATGAGGTTCCAACGAGAAGAAACGTAACAGCACCTAGACTGTGCACACTTTGCGATGCATGCTGCTACCGACGAGATCTTTCATCCAGTACCAGAGCTCGTGGGTTGGTTGGAAATGCAACACCTAAACTTAAATACCTTAAAAATTATGTAAATAGTGTTTTGATCTAGACTATGTTACATTTCCAGCCAAACCCTGAGCCCAAACTGTAAGATGGATGATACTTATATTTCTTTACATATTTAAATAAATACCCTGAAGAAGATAGACTATGCATAGATCTTGGTAAGTTATATTTGCAAACAATATTAGTTTTAAACTACAAATATGTGAGTTGTAGATCAAAAACAGAAAATAACTTCCCAATTTACCCACACAATTTGAGAACATCATGAATGTATATTTATCTTTATGTATCGTTATGTAAGTTGGATGAAAAGATAAATTCGTTTTTCACTGACTGTTGAGTTGAGTGACATACAACGTATTTTGGATGTAAAATATATCTTGTAATGATAAAGACTAAACCTGATGTATTCATAAAATGTAAAATAATCGTCTTTTCTTGTAGACCATCTCTTTTATCATAAAAAACAACAAAATTGAACTATTCTTTTTAAAAATCTTTCACAGAATTTGTTCTTAAAAGCCTCAAAAGTAGAATGTATGCACATTATTTGTGATAAATCCTAGATAAAGCTGTCTTTTTCTATCTTTACATTTATTGAATATATGTTTCAGTGTGTGTGTGATACTTGAAAAGTCTGTGGTTTTACTTCTATTTATTGATGATAGCATGTTAGACTATGGTGAAGCACATCAAGTTTAAGCAATAGGGGAGAGGTAATGTGCGGGTCAAGATCTAATGTTCAGCATGACAGGGGATATTAAATTTAGTTATGGAGTTAGAGTGTTCATGATATGTTTGTAGAGTTTCTAAAATAAAGAAACTTTGATCATGTTAGCTCGAACCACTTTGGGGGATATCCCTTATGTTTCGTTTATAGAGATTTATTTTATTTGACTAATAACATGCTAGAACAAGTATAACCACAGGTATTATTACATTGGGGCTGTAGGTCAGTGTTTTATAAACTAAGAGGTTTTTGTAAATAGTATATCAGTATATCTTGAAGTTTTGTTAACAATTGTTTCTGTATATATATATATCAAACTTAAATCTGTGATTTTACTTACACATATAATGATAACATGTTGAGCTATGATGAAATATAAGTTGTTATAAGAAGTATGAATGGAGACTTGTATTAGATATTCAGACATAATTGTTAGAAACTGATATTCATGGGGTGTGATATACCATAAAAGACTAAGCCAAACACATAATTATCTAGCATTTGATCTTTAGTATGAACAGACTGAATTATCAACGTAAGATAAGTATGCATTATATTTTCGACTGACAATTTCTGACCAATTACTGTATGTCAGGTATAATTTAATCTTATTGAGTAGTGAATTTATAATGTTTTGGTGTAAATTATGACGAACTCGGCAAAATACAAGAATTGTACACTAACTTTTTCGTTTATAAACATATTAAAACTCTTACATACTGAACTGAAATGATCAAGTAGTAATATGGGCATAATGTACAAAGTTGTATGAAAGCTAATCCACTATTTACATATATAATATGTTAGTGTATCTTGAAGTTTTGTTAATAATTGTTTCAGTATGCTTGTTAGGCCTGAAATTTCATTTAGGTTTGTGGATAACTGATTCAGTATGTGTGACAACAATCATATTTAAAGTTTGTGATTTTACTTACAAACAATGATGATAGCATATCTACATGGTGTCTTGTACTAGGTAGTTAAACACATTTGTAAAAGCGTAGATAATGAGTTCACTGAGTCTAATTGGATAGAAAGTATACAAGAATTGTATGCTAATGTAAGTATGTATGTATTGAAAATTTCCTATCAAATATTGAGAAATAGAATATCATAAATACACATACAGTGTTTTGTATCACTACATAAAGTAAAGTAACCAATATATTATGTTTACTGACGTTTAAATTCAATGATATACAAAAGCTGATCATCACTAGTTAAGTTAGAGTATAGTGAACATTACATTTATAATATACTATTTTTTTAATTTATGTAGAAAATATATGATTATGTAGAGTTTGAACAATTTATTTTCAATATTAGGTATAATTTAAATATATGTATGAGATTTACATATGTTAGTTATGAATGTAGGTATAATCATGAATAGCGACTTATATTATTAATTATAATTAACTTGTTCAACTTTTATTTACATAAAATTTTCTATTCTGCCATATTGAACTTTAAATTCTATCAGCCCTCTCTCTTCTTAGTAAAAATTCGGCATACCTTCAGCTGTGATGAGTCAGCCTAAATATTCAATAAGATTGAAGTGTCCACCATTTGGTGATTCTATATGTTGACCTTTCTATCGTTTGCATTCAATATTAATGACCTCAAATGGAAGTGGAAATAACACTGATATGTAATAGTGTATTTATGTTCAAAATTAAAATATCTACAGAAAGGTAAGAATACGATTTTCTACAATAGTAATGGTTAAACATAATTATCTACATAGATTCTTTAAACTTTAGCAAAACAAATCAACTTATTGTATATTATTTATAGAATTAAGCAATCGTTCTTTTCAGGATCAATAGGTATTATACAATATTTTAATCATAGAAATGGATTATCAATAAATGATTTACTTATAAAATTTTAGAAAATGCAAAAACTATAGAACTAAAGAAGTAGTGTTTTTCATACATAAAACGACAAGTAATTGTAAAAGTATGTAAGGTAAATTACTGGCTATAATATTTACCTCACTCAAATAACGGATAATAAGTATGGTGAAATCTAACATATGTACGAGTATTATAATAGCTGTCTCATCAAAATAATGGTCTTACTTGTAACTTTTAAAACACATAATTAAATCTAGACTACAATGTTCATGACATAATCCCATGTTGAGACCTGCTGAGACACCCTAAGATGATCTCATGGTCCAATTGAACTATCCATTCACAGAAACACCATCAGCTCTAACAGCACTACCCTCAGTAACACAATCTGCCTAGTAATACCATCTGCCTTTGTAAAACACATTAACTATATAAATGAAAACTATAAGCATAAGTTGAGAGAAGTTGAAACCTGTATGCAGCTCCATGGGACTGTTGTAATACTGACCTCCTATAGAAACACTGTCTGCCTTTGTAAAACCCATATAATATGATTAGTAAGACCATCCACCTATAGAACCTTAGTAAGACTTTGTAATAATAATGCCGTCCGCCGATAGAAGCACTATTAACCTTTGTAAAACGTATGTAATACAATTAAATATATTAATGAAATCCGTATGCAGTCCTATCCGCCTATACAACATTACACTTAGTAACACTGTCGCCTTTGCAAAACGTATGCTATATATAAGAGAAAACTATAAAGTTGATTAGCTTAAAGTAGCAGATTTAATGTTTTCATTATAAACATAAAATTATGCAAATTATATAAAAATATTAATATTAAGACATTGATTGTTACTATAAGGTTAATTTCACGTTGTGGTGATTTGCTCGTGAATTATCTGCACGCTCATCATACCCAATCGTTCTCTGGTGCCACTTCGTGACCCTAGCAACACGCCCTCTATGGAGTGACACTTGAACTATGATACCATGCATGGCAAATCACTCTCTGCCGCCTATCAAGTTACCTACCCCTTAGCAACGCGCCCTCTCGCGTCACTTCGTGTAACTATAACGTCATCGTCTCTACTCCCTCCCCATAAGGCAGCCAAGCACCACGCTGTGTCAGAACAGCCCCCCTAAGCTGATGATACTGTTTAACTTATGTACAGTATCATACAACTGATGTTTTACAGAGATACTATTCAGCTTATATACAGCATTATAGAAGTGATGGTTTGTAGAGATACTGCTCAGCTTATATACAGTATCATACAAGTAATGGTTTATACAGACAGAGCTCAGTTTGTGTATAGTATAGAACAAGTACTGATTTATAGAGACAGTGCGCAACTTACGTACTCTTAAAATCCTACACGAAAACGTTTAGCATATCCCTCTGCACTAAATCTTACGAAATTTATCCAGTAACGAATAACCAGCATTTCACATTTTATCATATTTCTGGAATAATAAAATAAACAATCCTTTATATCTATTTCTTTCTATAACTCTAAGTAACGTAGAAAATATAAGAATGATATTTCTTATGGATTGTCCTTTTTGTTTTGGTAGTGAATTACATATCAGGCTGTAAAACGTAACCTGTTGAAAAATTCATTATAAAACCCAGTTCATTGTCCACCACAAGATTCAACGAAGGAGAAGTTCATCAACGTTCCAGTTATACAAAATGAAACAAAACAAAATACGTGTTGCTTACAGCCAAATGATTAATGCTCTTGGTCTTGGAGATAGAACGTGTCATCTTTTAACTTTTATCATTTTCTTACAGTTTACATTTTGTGCATGAAATAGCAAAACTTGATATTTTTTAGATATGTTTCTGGAGAAGAAAAATTATGACGCTTTAAAATGAAGATTGATTTACGCTTTTTCTGAAGTGGCTGTCTATTTAACCGAAATTTCATAGAAAATTCGTAGCATCTTTCCGAGAAATATCGTACTAGAGGCTTATTCAGTTATTGGTAGTTTATTTCACAGACATTCCGTACTTGTAGCTTATTAATAGTTTCTTTCACAGATATTCAATACAAAAACCTTATTGCTAGTTTATTTCACAGACATTCCGTACTAGAAGCTTATTGGTCGTATATTTCACAGACATTCCGTACTATAAGCTTATTGGTAGTATATTTCACAGACATTCCGTACTTGTAGCTTATGAATAGTTTCTTTCACGGAAATTCAATACTAGAAACTTATTGGTAGTTTATTTCATAAAAATTCCGAGGCCCGGCATGGCCAGGTGGTTAGGGTGCTTGACTGAAAGTCGCGGGTCCCTCTAGTCTTTCACTGCTAAATTAGGGACGGCTAGCGCAGATAGCCCTCGTGTGGCTTTGCGCGAAATTCATAACAAACCAACCAGAAATTTCGTACATATAACATATTGATATTTTATTTTACAGAAATATCTTACTTGTAGATTATTGGTAGCTTCTTTCAGAAAAATATCGAACTCGTTGCTTATTGGTAGTTTCTTTCACAGAAATTCAGTACTTGTAGCTTATTTGTAGTTTCTTCCACAGAAATCCTATATTTGTAACTTATTGGTAGTTTCTTCCATAGAAATTCTGTACTTATAGCTTATTTCACAGAAATTCCGTACTTGTAGCTTATTTGTAGTTTCTTTCACAGAAATTCAATACTTGTAGCTTATTGTTAGTTTCTTTCACAGAAATTCCGTACTTGTAGCTTATTTGTAGTTTCTTTCACAGAAATTCTATACTTGTAGCTTATTGTTAGTTTCTTCCACAGAAATTCCGTACTTATAGCTTCTTTCAGAGAAATATCGTACTTTTAACTTATTGTTAGTTTCTTTCACAGAAATTCCGTACTTATAGCTTATTAAAAGTTTTTTTCAGAAAAATTGCGTACTTGTAGCTTATTGTTAGTTTCTTTCACAGAAATTCCGTGCTTATAGCTTATTAGAAGTTTCTTCAGAAAAATTGCGTACTTGTAGCCTATTGTTAGTTTCTTTGACAGAAACTTCTTCTTGGTAGCTTATTAGTTGTTTCTTCCACAGAAAATTCATATTTGTACTATATTGTTAGTTTCGTTTAGAGCTTGAAACTGAAATGTGTTTTCTGTGTGTATTGTTCTTTGCAAGCTGTGGTATAACTTTATAACTATTTTACTATATTCAAGTTAGCGTAGAGACTCTTGAAATGGTGTAAAAATCAAACATATAGTCATTGAAACATAAATCGCCCTCTAAACAGTATTTGGATTGTTTTCACTACTTCATGTTACACCAGAACTAAAACTTTGAATGATTAACATAAAACCAAAAGTTTAGATCCCCCGTTGGGCCATCGACAAGTTTACGGATTTACAATGTTAAAATCCGATTCCTCGCAGTAGCCAGATTGCAGATTGTTCATTGTGTGGCTTTGTGCTAAAACAAACAAATAGATAAACAAAGCTAAAAAGTTAAGTCAACAAAAAAATGTTTTCACTTCTCTCCCTTTTCGTTATCTAGAACATTATTTTGTTATGTAGTTTTTACAAATTTTATTGAAATTGTCCCATCTTATTTCTGTAAAATAAAATAATCATACGTCACATGGGAAAATGTGTTTAATTTAACATAACACAAATTTTTTTCTTCTCAAAAATTTAACAGTACAATTCCATAAAATACGTTTATTTGTTCGTTTTGTATTTGGGTGGAGCGTTAATGGTTCATATAAAAATATCTTTCTGTAAGTGTATTTCTGCATACATTGAAACACTACATTTTGAAACTACGTTGTCATTTCTATAGTTAAACTTATGTTTTAATTGATCAAATAATATTGCTTCCATACATGTATTACCATAATTTTGGTTTTAACTTCTTACATTATGATTAAAATTGTATAATTTATTTTGTGTAGTTTGCACAAAATTCACCATCATCTATATCTATATATATGTGTGTGTGTATATGTATCAGAAAAATCTACCCTGGTTTTCATTGCAATCATTTTAATTGAACGATAGAACCACCTTGGAAACAGACAGAAGCAAACACATGAAAAAGTAAAGTTAAGTAACAGAAACAAACAACGAAGCAACGTTACATTTAAAGAAACTCGAAAATAAGAAAAATATTCTGAGGAAGTTAATTATAGTTCTAAAATTAAAGTACGATTACACGAATAAAATATGACAAATAAAATGAATTGTAATTAATAAAAAACTAAAGAAGTATCTTCCGAAGAATAATCAAATTGTGACTGAGAATGATAAAACAATATTAAAGATGCCAACATTCACCATGTAATCTCAAAATAGCCAATTTTGACACCAGAAAAATCGTGGAAAACACAGAAAACTGTTATTATCACTGCTTGAGGCCTGCAAGAAAGTATCTTTATACCAAATCCCATGTAAATCGATTGACATACACATGAATAGTTAACGATTTGGTTTGGTTTCTTTTGAATTTCGCGCAAAGCTACACGATGGCTATCTGCGCTAGCCGTCCCCAATTTAGCAGTGAAAGACGAGAGGGAAGGCAGTTAGTCATCACCACCCACCGCCAACTGTTGGGCTACTCTTTTATCAACGTATAGTGGGATTGACTGTGACATTATAACGCCCCCACGGCTGAGAGGGCGAGCATGTTTGGTGAGACGAGGATTTGAACCCACGACCCGCAGACTGCGAGTTGATTGCCCTACCAACCTAGCCATGCCGGGCCGAATAGTCCACCAAAACTCCGAATTGCACTTTCTCCACTGAAAAGTTGAGCAAAAGACAAAAATTCTAAAATTAGTTTATCTATATCTCTGTTTGGCACCTGTAAAGAGTACCTTTGTACTAAATTTCATGTAAATTGGTCGAAACAAGACTATGCAATTGACCAAAACCCCTAAAATTATGGGTTTATTTAACCTTTTGACTCCCCCTAAAATGACCAAAACTGGTACTTGTTAAAAAGTATCTTTTTACCAAATCCCACATAAATTGACCGAAATATGGAGGTACAATTGTAAAAAAATACCACTAAAATTATGTTCTCTGTAGCATGTTGACTCCTTTTTATTACTTAAAATGGGCAATTCCCCCATTTTTGTTTGTCAGTGTTTTAGTAATTGACCAAAAACCTCTAAAATATCCTTTTTTGTGAGTTCTGCCCCCGACAAAAAACAAAAAGATCCAAAAGAGGTTAATCCAATTTCTTTGTATGTCATTGTGTTGGGCGCATGAAAATTTACATTTGTGCCAATTTTCATTTTGATTACTGTAAATATGACCGCATTGGAACCCAAAATATGCATATTTTGGGTTGTTTGACTTTTGACCCCATAAAATCCTTAAATAGACCTAAATCAAATAAATGAAATAGGACCAGGGCGTGTTGGACCAAGGTGTAACCCTACCAAGTTTGAAATCAATCCGTTTAGCATTGAAGGAATGGCCGCCGATTGAAAAGTATCAGAAAGAAGAAAAAGAAACAATAGAAAAACAATATGTCTCTCTGCGGAGAAATAAAAATCATATAAAAAAACTAAAGAACAATATAACCAACGCTAACATGTCTTAGCTCTATGTTGATAACAAAAGTTCTGCATGCGGAAAGTTTTTATGATAGTCCATCCATTATGCTCGTAATCCTTCTATTGTCTAATCCAGCTTTCTAATCACTATTGTGGTCCATCCTTTGCCAAGTCCAGCTTCTTCATCAGTATTTTAGTTCATCTATTGTCCAGTCTAGCTTTCTTACCAGTATCATAATACATCCATTGTCAAATCCAGGTTACTCACCAATGTTATAGTCCATCCTTTGTCCAATCTAGCTTCTTTAAATGTATTGTAGTCCATACATTATCCAATCCATTTTTTATCAATATTGTAGAGGATCCTTTGTCCAATCCAGCTTCTTTACAAGCATTGTAATCCATCTATTGTCCAATCCAGCTTTCTCATCAGAATTATAGTCCATCCTTTGCTCAGTCCAGCTTCTTTACCAATATTGTAGTTCATCCTTTGTCCAATCTAGCTTCTTTAGCAGTATTGTAGTTCATCCATTATCCAATCCAACTTCTTTATCAATATTGCAGAGGATAGTTTGTCCAATCCAGCTTCTTTACCAGTATTGCAGTTCATTCATTGTCCAATCCAGCTTCTTTGGCAGTATTATAATTAATCTATTGTCCAATACAATTTTATTAAAATATTAGCATGTCTTTTCAGCTTGTTTTGCCAAGTATGCAGTCGTCTCTTGATAAGACAATGTGGTTGAGAACTTTATTATTCCCTATACACTTGTACATCAATACAATTACTAATTTTTATTCACTTAAATACAATTTTCACAACCTGCTAGTCTTCTACCTTTTCTTAATATTATTGCTTTAGACTTTTTTTTTTTGTTGGCGGTGATTACTGACGTTTTACAAAACTTTTTTATATGAACGGTTTCATAACTTAATAGGAGTTTCACTAAAATAAACAACACCATCAGTATAAAATAATGAAGAAATATATATTTGAATTATCGTAATATATATTCCACATTCAACTTTACATAATTGATGGATTAACTTATTAATAAAATAAACAAATAGAAAAGAGCGAACTAAACAGTCCTGCCTACTCCCAGTAGAGCGTGTAAAACAAAATCAGTTAGGCTCGCCTGTTTCACTACATTATTTGAATTGTCTTTACATATTTTTTAAAACAAGTAAATGCTTTCAACAAGTACTTGATTTAATAATTTTGTCTCATGAACTTATAAGTCGAAAGATTTAAAAGCTTAAAAAAAAAACTCTGAATACATAGTGCATTCCCTTGTTTCTTTAGGTTAACATATTCTTCCATTGTAAACTTATAATAACATTTCCATATAAAATAAAAATAATATCAAATTTTAGCATTTCCACATTCTTTTAAAAAAAACCCTCTTATTCTTTATGTAATTAACTATTTATCTTTATTTAGTCATTCTGTGTTGGATTTAAAGTTTTATCTTAAAAAAAGATTTCCTATTGCATTCACGAGTGAAATGTCACTATAATTATCCATACAATCTACTTTCCCACAATTATAAAAATAACCCGTTGTATTTGAGACTAAATTAAAAATTATAGCCCCCCAGTGGCACAGCGGTATGTCTGCGGACTTACAACGCTAGAATCCGGGTTTCGATACCCGTG
>NW_013666023.1:259699-308857 GCF_000517525.1 Limulus polyphemus | reverse complement strand
AGCTTTGTGCATAAGTTCAAACAAACAAATAATTGAAAATTATAAATAACTCTGGATACAGTTAACACAAAACCAGCTTAAACATTTCCCCCTTCAGTTTTACCACAGATTTCGGGGATATTACTGTTGAAGTCCTATAATAACAATTTGTTTTCTCTTATACTTTATCTATATGCATACTTAAAATTTTATTTGTGTGATTATATTAATCCTTTTCTCGTCTTTTCTACTAATACGCATGTTTACACTTATTCCATCTATATCATTATATAATCTTAATTTAACAATTTGGGGTAATATTCATAGTGACTTTAATGAATTAAATCGTTTCCCACAACTTTTTATCTTATTCTAAAAATATTTTGGAACCTTATCTGAATAGTCAAGCAGTTTTCTTCTTATGTTCAAAACGTGGCCCAGCATGGCCAGGTGGTTAGGACGCTCGACTCGCAATCTGAGGGTCGTGGGTTCCCACCAAACATGCTCGCTCTTACAGCCGTGGGGGCGTTATAATGTTCAGTCAATCCCACTATTCGTTGGTAAAAGAGCAGCTGCCTTCCCTCTGGTCTTACACTGCTAAATTAGGGACGGCTAACGCAGATAACCCTCGTGTAGCTTTGCGCAAAAACAAACATCTTAAAAACGTTTTTTTTTAATTATATATCCATATTTTACTACCTTTCTTATCCTTACAACTTTCGAAATCCAAATAGGAATCAGTAATTTTCTATTGTTTAAACGCCTCAGTTTCACCTTTGTTTCCCTCTGTCACATGTTGTATTTCACCATAAAGGTTTATTTGATTCTTTTAGTATAAACTAATATATATGATTCCGCTTTGTAAAATTGTATTTGTGACGCATTATCTACGGTTATTTCATTATTCAATTAATTATAATTACTTAAAATACCTATAAATGTAGTTCCACCATTAAAACAAAACTTCAACGTAAGTTTAAAATGTTCCCTTCATTCTCTTGTTGTTGACCTAAACTTTAATTTTGCAAAAAAAAAAATCTAAATTTTACAACATTCATCTTCCACCATTACAATTATATCATTTAATATTTCTTGTTTTTAATTGGTTTAGAATATCTTTATACGTATGAGAGTTACTTGTAATCTCATTTATTTCCATTTTTGACATCTCGATGATTTTTTCAATTTCATCTGTAATTTCTTCCTTCATTATTTCTGTGTTACCCTTCATTATATTTAAATTATTATTAACTTTTTCTGATATTTTATTTCTTGAGCTCCTTTCATTTCTGATTGTAATTTATTCTACTATGGTGAATCATAGTCTCTTATAGTTCGGTATATCTAGATGTAGTGGTCGTGTAGCTTTGTGTTCCCTTGGGGTAAATGATTGACCCGGTGTTTCCTCATTTTTTAAGCTTTCCTGATATATATTTCACTATATTTTTCATTAGATGATCCAGGATTTAGTTCTATGTTGCTGTTGTTTTTTGTTGTTGTTTGTTTTTTTGCTACACAATGAGACGGTTATCTGTGCTCTGCGGGGAATCAAATCCTGGAAAAAAATTGTCTGGAAAATCACCTTGGACCCGTATAATAATACATAAACTACTCTTTCAAAGACTATGACTTTTTACTTATAAAATAATACGCAACCAATACATTGACATTTTATAAATGAAGACTTTCTACTTAGAATAACATATATGTTGGTACTATTCATTAATTATTTTCACATATATGCTATTACACAGTTTTAGAAACTATGATTACACACGTGTCAGGACGCTGAAGGTTTACAGATGAAGAATTTCTACAGTTTTGCCAGTAAAATGATGTATGTACTGTGAAATTTGAATTCTAGGTACATGAGCTATGATAATGCATATATAAAGATTACTGGAATCATTAGAACAGTGCCTGCTTAATGTGTGCAATCTTATCTATAAATTTCATTAGTATTAGTTAGTACTGTTTAGGCCCGGCACGGCCAGGTGATTAGAGCGCTCGACTCGTAATCTGCGGGTCGCAGGTTCGAATCCTCGTCACACCAAACATGTTCGTCCTTTCAGCCGTGGGGGCGTTATTAAGTGACGGTCAATCCCACTATTCGTTGGTGAAAGAGTAGCCCAAAAGTTGGCGGTAGGTGGTGATAACTAGGTACCTTCCCCTCTAGTCTTACACTGCATAATTAGGGACGGCTAGCGCAGATATCTCTCGTGTAGCTTTGCGCGAAATTCAAAACAAACAAACATTTAATACTGCTTAAGAATAACATAATTTATTGTCCTAGATACCTAAGCCAAGGTTCAACATGAGCACATAAAACACACGGCTGCATGTCTCCAAATGTTCAACCATTCCAGAGTTGGTAAAGTGAACAATGGAAAACATACCCTTTGATCATATTTAGAAAAACCGTCATTTTTAATAATGCCTTGTTGCTCTGACTAACCATTTATTTTAGAAATCACAGCGTTAAAATCTAAAATTTATTTTAAACACATCCTACATATCATCATACAAACGAAAAGCATGCCATCAATTGTTTGTAAATACGATGTAACATACCTATAGCAGTAATAAAATAGGTGTCAGTGACCACGTGGCTTCATTTTTCTCGTGTCCGAAGAACATTATTGGACTTTCTGCGTAGTTCGATATCGGATTTACTAAACTCTTCTTTTTTCTCAAGGAAATAATTCATTTGATTTTTACCTTTCTCGTAAGAAGTATAGCTATGAAATGCCATAGTGCTCAGACGATTTCAAATAGTCAGAGAAAAGTGCGAAAAAAAAGAGTTTAGTTTATCTTATATTAATATACCTCCATCAAATCGGATTGGAGATCTTTATCATTTAAATGGTCATTTTACAATTCACTTAGTTCGTTATTTTCTCACAAACAAAACTAAAAACAGTACAATAAAGTTGTTTTTTTATACTTGGTAACATAGCTTCAATGTAACTAGAACAAATTGGAGAATTGGGAGCTGCATGTACTAACAAACTTCATCTATCTAACACCATTAGAAATAAAAAAAACATGTAAATAATAAATAAATTTCTTCTGGTAATCCTCGTGATGTTTGATGAATGTTAAACCAAATTTAGTTGATTTTCTTTGTCGTTAGAACTCTAAAATTTATAATTTGGACGCAAGTTATGAAGAAAGTATATCGAATCCAGGAACACTATTAATTGACCAATAGGTGTTTGTTTTCATTGCACTGCATATTCAAAGTTTGCTTGTGAACAAGAATACTTGTAATGAAACAGTTTAACAGAAAGTTTAAAAAACGATTAAAAACTACAAATGCAAAAATTAAAAACCCTTAGAAGTAAATGAGTACCTATTATGATATCCTCCTTTGCACTTATTTTCACATAAAAATAATAATTTCTTAGAAATAAAAATAAGGATGAAATTTCAATTTATTATACTTCTTAATCAACCATTTTCGACAAAAAAAAACATAACTCATTATAAGTTGAAATGAATATATATACTGTATTTATTCACGTTAATAATATAACATGCTCTGTAAACAACACACAAAACTTTCAACTTTACTCAGTTACCGTTATAATGATATGTTTTGGAATACTTTTAATTATTCTTCTATGAGTACAGGCAGATTTATCTGGTAAACCTAAAAGCTCAAATTCATTGTTTGTTTTACCACATAGTAAATGATGCCTTAAATTCTTTAAGTTTGTTAATGAAGAAAACGATGAAATAGACAACGTTAAGAACTCAAAGAGAAAATGATTTGTTTTACCACTCCAATTACAGTATGCATAGCGAAAAATGTAAAGTATTTAATTACATTTAGCATTAGGAATGGGTTTGTTTTAGTATTAACGATGCTGTATTTGTAAATTAGCTACTGCTTTCGGTTATTATTAATTATACAACAGTGCTTATGACTTTTTTGGGTGTCTTACCGTATTTCTCTTGGTTCTATGGTAACACAAGTTAATAACATCTATGTCTGTTCTAAGTGGCAATTATATTGAATAAGGTTGTCTGTTGCTTGCAATTAGCGTTAGAAAATAAGGAATACAATTCAATGACTCTTCGAGCACCTTGGTTCTTGAGTTTTTCTGACAGTTTGGTGCTTTACTGCCATCTATAGTGGCCAATGAGTAGTTAGCTATTGAATAGGACTATTCAACACTCGATGTGGGTTTTATAATGATTCATTACGTAGTGTGTCAGAACAGCCTGACTAGCAATTTTCTTCGCAGCGGAGAATGCCGTTCTCTACGAGAAAATATCCTGTTTCATGACATGTCGAGAAGTGAAGCAAGAAAAGAAAATAAGAGGAGGAAACAAGAAAAAGGCAAATGGCTGAAAATAAGTTATAATGAAGAAAGATAATGAACGAATATGAGAGACGGAAGAGAACTGATATTAAAATTTGACAAAAAAAAATGTTGAACAACTTTGTTGATAATTTTGCTCAATAAACATCGAATAAAATAAAAAATAAAGGAAAAAAAACAGGAGTGGTTTATTTTGTTTTATATTCAAGGATGAGTTAGCATATAGGAATGGATTAGATATATAATATAAATAAATTCTCGTAGTAACACCTTTCAATTCGATTCGAGTCAAAATATTAACTAAAAGATGTAACTCAGATATCTTTCATTCAATATTCGGTCAATATCTTCATTATTGGTTCAAGTCAATATTTGAATAGAAATTGTTACAGAAACAAAGTCATTCTAGTTTGATCTAAAATCTTAAATAAACGTTGTCATGGAAACATTCTTCTATCTGGTTCTAACTATCACTTTATCTAAAGTTGTCATAGAAACACTATTCACTTTGGTTATAGCTAACATATGTCTATGTCAAAGCCTATATTTATTAAAGAGAGTTCAATAGATGTTCGCAGGCTTAGTTTTAAAATAAATCTTTGTTTGTGAAAATTAATGCCTACATTTTGGACTTTCATTGAAAGTTTAAAATTCGCTTTCTGAAAGCTACTGTCATTGAAGCGTAAACAGTAGTAGACCATTCAAAATGTAAGCCGGCTATGCCAGAGTTACCTGAAGTTGTGATGAACGAACATACAGTGAGACAGTAAGGTGAAAATGTTTTTAAAGCTGAATTAGAGAAAAAATGAACTAATTAAACCTAAGTATATATGATTAATTTAATGAACCTAAATATACTTTTGCATGATACCGCTATCGCACCTTCATCAATCAATAATATTACGATATAAATTCAGGTAAACTACTACAGCAAATGTTTGTTATATATTGTATTCAATGATTAAAATTATATTACTTTTAGATATTCATTTCAGTAAATTATATTTTTTTTATTCAAATAGCACACTGTGCGGGTTGTTATTCTGTCGCGAATAAATTAAAAAATAATTTTATTTACATTACCGATTTCAGCGAACAATTCTGATGTAATGTTTATCATATTCATGAATATTAATTTACAGTTTGAATAAGATTATCATTAATTACTATTTCACACAGTATTTAAAATAGAAAATTAGAGTCATTTGTATAATAAATTCCACTAAGAAATTTCATAGTATTCCGTAATATAAAGTTTTGCTCTCCAGTTTTATTAGACAAGCGGCCCGGCATGGCCAGGTGGTTAGGGTGCTCGACTCGCAATCTGCTGTTCGCGGGTTCGAATCCCCGTCCCACCAAACATGCTCGCTCTTTCAGCCGTGAGGGCGTTATAATGTGACGGTCAATCCCACTATTCGTTGGTAAAAGAGTAGCCCAAGAGTTGGCGGTGAGTGGTGATGACTAGCTGCCTTCCCTCTAGTCTTACACTGCTAAATTAGGGACGTCTAGTGCAGATAACCCTCGTGTAGCTTTGCGCGAACTTCAAAACAAACAAACAATTAGACAAGCAGCATCGAGCTACTCTGTTGTCGCTATAAAAATATTTTTTAATTTATTTAAAAAAAATCATTATTCAACTTTAATGACAAATCGTGCTTTTTTAATTGAATTTCAAGTTTTTTAAGCATTTTGGTTTTCGTACTTATGATTAAATACACGTTTTTCTAAACACTGTTTTCCTTGTCATGTATTTTGAAAACATATTTTTTAACGCGTATCCCGTGAAAATAAGCTCCATATACTATTAGATAGATTAATGTTCAGTCGAAATTTCTTTGGAAATTGCTAATTGAAATTTAATTACAATGAACTTTTTTACTATATTTGCGGTTTTTAGAAAGTAATATTTACATGCACGTAATTATACATAAAGAATACATTTGATTACTTCTATTCTGAAAATAAGCGTCTCCTTGATGAGTAGACATGATCGTTTTTCAATAAATTACCTTCAGTCTAGATATTTTTAGGGTGATTAAGTTAACTATCTTTTATACAAAATGTTTACTAAATGAAGTGAGGGATAATAGAAATCTTTAGTAATTAATAACAAAATAAAATCTAAAGCCCGAAAATTCTCGTCCTACTAATCACATTATAACTTTTGTTCCAAAATTCTTAAAAACAGTTTATAAACATAAAAACTATTTAAGGTCATGATTTTTATCATGCTTCTAAACACAATATAGAATGAATCATTTACTTAAAAACATCTCGGGGGAAAAAAATCGATGGCATCATTATTTTAAAGTATGCTTAACAATATATAAGTACATATTACATTTTACATGCGCTGTCGAGTAATTTGATAACTTACTCTTCTACGTTCCATTTGTTACGATAATTTCCATTAATATCTTATAATTTGTTTCCCTTTTCTTCTACGTCTTACTATTGATGTACTAAAAAGTCTGTTTAGTTCGGACTTACCCAGTACACTGGCAAGCATCCTGTAAAGAAACGTCCTTTGCGGGAATTATTTACTTTTTTTTTAGATATTTTCTAAGTGCTAAATAGATAAAACCCTGTTGTTATCAAAACAATTTGATTTGTCTGTTTGTTTGTTGAATTTCGCGCAAAGCTACTGGAGAGCTATCTGAACTAGCCATCCCTAATTTTAAGTAATAGAATAGAGGGAAGGCCGCTATTCAACAACGCCCAACGCCAATTTTGGGGATTGACGGTGACGGAAAAAAACAATTTGAAATTAAGTGAGAACTTCAGGCCTCGAAACCATTCTTCACTTATTTAGATTTACATGATATTTTGGTGTGAGGTTTTTTATCATAGTTTCAGAGCTGTATTCTTTTTCCAATTTTATTCTTTATTTACAAAGAATCGTTAGTCAAAGGTTCCACACACAAAACTTCTACTTAAATAAACCAGAAGTGCCGGTTGATTTTATTTTTGAATGTTCTGTTAATGTATACAGAACAAGATGACATTTTGTTAGTTTTATACCCCACAGTTCTTATATCCCTTCGTATGTTTTTCCAAGCCAGATTTCTGTGTGTTTTATGAACGCATAGAGCTTAATATAATGATGATATACGATTTGAGAGAGAAGTGCTACAGCTGTAGGTGCGCACTACCAAGAACTTGAAGAAAAATGGAAAATTCCTTCACTTGAATAGAAAATGTATACAACATTTGCAGCGACGGAGTAATTACCTTAAATAATTTCTATTTCACCACCTCCAGTTCGCACAATAAAAAGAGAGAAAATGATAATACCGTGAACACGCGTGAAAAGTACTTCGTCGTTTATTCATCGATTATTACACTTGTCTTGTTGTAAGTTTATATTGATGTAGTATAAACCAGGAACTCATTAATCTAAGCTCGGAAAGATGTGTTTCTTAACATCTAACACGGATTGGTTATGATAAACTGATTGGAAAGCAGAAAATGTCTACTCGTGGTAAACAATCTAAAGCATAAAAACTGTTCTACATATATTTGATATCAAAATAAATAGTGGCGAAATATTATTTTGATATTTCACTGTTACAAGTATTTACTGTTTTTTTCACGAAGTCGTATCAAAGGAAACTGATGACGAACGAAACTGAACGTTCAAGGCTACTACACCTTACTGATAATTCAAGGCCTGCATCGAGCTGATAGAGAGGGCTCTTCATGCATCACCGAAATCACACTTCACTTATAAAAGGAGTTGTAGGAGCCTTACCATATAGAATGGTAATACTTGTACGTCTGTTTTTATTCTTCTGGATATTTTTATTCGTTTTATAGCTTCTAGGTTTTTAAGCACGGGTAAGTAACAGCACTGTCTCAAGGGTGAAAGTCGGTGGAACGTCATTAGCCATAAACTGGAGCAAAGAAACTATAATGAAAGTTCTCTGATGTAGAGTTGAAAAACGCACATGTTTTCAAATAAAAAGAATAAAGAATGGACCAATCTCAGGAATTCTTCAGGCTAGCTGGCTTGCTTTCTGTCTTTAATTCTCTAACAAAACCATCACAAAAGCTTTTTTCTTACGAATAGAATACACCGATAGTGGTTAAGAAACTGATCACAGTAAAAGGCTAAACCCTGATGAAAGCTTAGCTATACGTGTTCCAGGTACTTATTTTTTTACACACTCTTAAACGTTTCTTTGTTGGCTTTTTTTTTTCGTTAAATAGATTTATTCAAGTAGCCGTTGTTATTACTGCTAAATTACACTAACTAGTCAATTAATCTAAGTGTAGATGTGTTATTAGTTATAGCTGACAAGAGGAATTTCAATAAGTTACTGTAAAGCGTAAGTTCGAATTCATAAATGGAGCTTTACTTTTAAACGATTTCTTAAACTTATATATATATGTAAGGGTAGTTATACATCAGTAAATAGTGGGTCCAGTAAAAACTTTGGTATACAGTGGACTTCTTGACACAACTCAGAAACGGTTCTTGTAATTACAATATCAACTATTAATAACTTCTAATTAAAAACAACCTATGTACATCAAAATTAAAAAATAACATCTAAGTTAATAAAGCCAATTTTATATACGAAACTGACAAAAGTATGTAATGTCATAAAACATTATATAGGAAAAACAAACTCACTAATGCTTGTAATGCATTAATTCATAAGCTGACTACCTTCTACTCTCGCTATTAACAGTTTTGTTTCAGTTGTAATCCTCTAACACCATACACAGTTCAGCCGGCTAAAGACATTTAGATTAGTCCTAAATCCTATATTAAGCTAAAGATACAGACTAATCTTTATGAGTGTGAAAAAATAATAAGTCACATTATCAAAATTATTTTACACCATATTAGTAATGGTATCAATAAAACCAACTATAAAGAAAAATGGGGAGCTCGTTACTTTCCAAACAAACACCAAAAAAAAACAACAACAAAAAAACACGTTCGTGCAAAACCTGAATAAAAATTCCATTATTTGTATTAGTGTCCAAAAAAAGCTAAAATGTATAAACACAATAAAACTAGCCGCCTCTACGGAAAATTATACCGATATTCTTCCACTGAATAATTAGTAGTATTATTAATATATAATATTATTTAATATATACATAAGTTACAATGTTTCTGCTTATGTAATATTTGGATACTCTAGCATATCGTTCGCGAGGATTCTAGAGTATACACTTTTTATATATGCACTTAGATTAGATGAAATATTGTGGCGTCCTAAGATTAGCTTAAAAATTCAAACCAACATGTACGTTAACTACAATCAGAATAGCAGAAGACGCTAGATCTGCTAAACAAAGTGTAAATAAGTCTGATTCGACCAAAAATATAAGGAACGGAGTTTAAATGTTTTACGGAAAGGACTAACGCAAACTATTTATAAACATGAATCTTTAGGGACAACATGAATTAGAAATATTTTCACTTGCAGTCGGCTACCTGTGGTATCCGTTTTACAAGAAGCAAAATCTAAGAAAGAAATGACTTTACTTAGGAATATATAGAAATTTTAATTTAGTTTTATTTTTTGTATTTACAAAATGGGAACCATGAATTCCGGCATATTTCCTATCAGCACACGTGGTCAACATGCAAACAGTCGTTAAAAATTAATTGACGACTTATCGAACATACTGTTCACATAGAGATCATAAGAACTTATGAGTAAAAAAATAAAGACAAATATCAACCACACTATATCAGTTGTAGCCGGGTCCGACGAGTCCTTTCGCCCACTAACAGACATAGTGGTGGTCGAGACGTTATTTATATCCTCAGTTTTTGAACGACAACTGTTTTTGTGTAAACTACATTAATATGTAATATTTATCAATTTTATATAAATCGTTACACATTGTAATTAGGTTTATGGCCTTAATTAACATCAAATCATTTATTCTATTGACTATGTGTACTAAAGCTAATATTAATGAAGTTCAAGACTGAGTATATCCTGGTTATTTAGTATTTATAATTAAGTACAGAAACATACACCAAAACTGTACATGTAAGGTTTATCAACATTATAAGACAACGTGTATCATATGAATTAAATATCTTTCAATACAGAGGAACTAGAAACTCATAAGGATACCCTTTTTAACAAAGATAATTGCAAAATCTAAATATATACGTTATTAAAAAAAGGTAGAACTTTTGCTATTTATTTTCTACGGGTAAATAAATATATATATATATATATTATTTATTACAGGGTATTTTGAGTATTTAGCAATTATAAATTTTTAAAGGTAAAATAATATTTTTTTTATCTTTCAGTCATATTAAAACAAACAGGTTATCTTGTGAATAATGCTATTTATAATTTTCATTAATCATATATTCTTTCAATATGTACCTCTGAAATATTATATACACATATTTACCTCGTAGCTTTTATACGGTTGTCAATGTATATACATATATGTTTCTTCATTTGTCAAACCAGCTGTGTATAGGTAAGCGTGACCGGACGCTTAATCAGAAGATTCATGGTTCGCCTTCCATTACCACATAACTGCCCTCCACACTTTAGCGAAGGTGCGCTATACAAGGAACAGTTAAATCCCACTACTCAGTCAGAAAAAAAACGTGGCTTAGCTCTGTGGTAGAGCACTGGATTTTGTAACTGGTCAACCTAGTTCACATCCGTGTGATGCCATATAAATATTCTTCGTACTTTCAGCTGTGAGTACGTTTTAAGAGTGACGAGGTGGTTGGAGGACAGTGGCAGATAGCCTTGGTAGCTTTGTCGTAAATACAAAATATAAATGCAGTGATATAAGAGTAGAACAAGAGTTAGCAATTGGAGCTGCTACTTGCCTTCTCGTCTGCATTCATCTTTACTTTGACTTTGACTTTATTTGCTAGTTATACAAATAATATGTCCACTGATAGAAAATTTCACTTTCTACTGGTGTATTGTTGAACCTCCATAATTCTGACATGAGTTTAGAGATTAGGTGGTTGATATTAAATTAGGCAGCAAATGGCCCCTTCAGCAGGATATTGGTTAATCAGGCAGTCTTAAATTTTAAATAACATTGATCAGAATGACTAAAAGTTGAGATTAGTAATGCTGTACTAACTCAATATTGGATGTGTCATAGTTCAGTTTAACGTTACAACTGACTATCTGCAACCAGATTCTTCTAGGAAAGGTTCCACGCAGGAGGTACAGAAATAGAATCCGTAACATTCCCTGAGCAGAGGTAAATTATTCTATACAGAGTTATTGATGAGCATTGGAGTCTCCGAAACTAATATAACCCAATAACACACGTTGATCATATTGTAGATTGAACTCGACTTCCCTTGAACTTAGACTTCGAGATTAAACAATTTTCGAAATACTAAGTTTATATATTATTCTATACTAAGGTTGCAAATCCTCTCGATTTTCAGATGTATAAATATCATAGTGATCATCATCAACTAACTATACCACATGTTAATGGACTAGATTCTGGCTGTTATAGCTGAGGGAGTAACATGAAAAAGGTACTTTATCAGGACATTCCTTCCAATAAATTGGAATGTAAGGGTGTGAATCCGTTTTAGTGTTTCAATCGTGCAGTAATGTTAACTCCCAAATTACCAACTTGCTTACATATCGTTCACTACCGGTGTGGTCCATATATTGTATCGTATTGAGTAATTTATGTTTTTTACCTATGACAACGCTAAGTGAACAAAACTGGCCAAATTATTGAGTAAAATAATTCGTTTTCTTTGTAAAATACATCAGAAATCCAGCAGTAAATAAATGGGATTAATAGCAATATTGTCGATATGTTATCTTATACTTTTTGTGTGACTCATATGTTAGTATAAACCTGCATCAAACAATGTTTTTCACCCGCAATCAATTTGGTAGTGCAGAAACAATTTAGAGAAATGTGTTTAAAACTCCGTTGCTATCCATATGGACCTCATCGGTAATTTTAGTATTTCTAAGGTTAACTGCTGAACTCCTACCACAGCTCTAACCGAGTGATAAAAACATTCTGTAGGTAATTTACCATCAACTTCCACTTAATGGATCAGAAAGTACAGGTAATGGCTTCCTTTGAACATTCAGACATTGCAGCTATGTTAGCTGCTGAACTCCTACCACAGCTCTAACCGAGTGATAAAAACATTCTGTAGGTAATTTACCATCAACTTCCACTTAATGGATCAGAAAGTACAGGTAATGGCTTCCTTTGAACATTCAGACATTGCAGCTATGTTAGCTGCTGAACTCCTACACTATCCTAACTAATGTGACCTAATGGATCCCTAAGTTATCATAAAAATCCACTCTAAAACTTGGAATATAAAGACTCTTATGACCTTTTGATTTTCATACTTCCTCAGGCATGCATGGAGAGAACTGAGATCTAAAAGCATCCTAATGGTTTTATCAGCTTCAGTCCTGTGGCGTCCTAACAGCATAATTAAGAGTTTAAGATTGGCCACATTTTATTTTCAATGAACATATAATAAGTTAGAACTATTACAAAAACCTATAGTGATATTATGATAAACTGCATGGATAACGGCATATTATCATTATAAGTTATGGATAAATTTATTTATGATGTGTACATACCACAATATCAAAACGTTGCTTTTTAAGTTGCTTCATTAAAGTGTAAAGTTGATTTTGTAAAATTTACATTGCTGGTTAATGAGCAGCTTAATTATACTAAAACGTGATTTATCAACTGAATCAGTCGTTGTCGTTTACTTTTTCTGTTACTCTTAAGACTTTTCATGGAGAATTCTGATTATTCAACTTGTTTTCCCATTGATAACTGAATTAACTTAGTTGAAGATCTTAATTCTTGCTTCATTTCACAATGAAACTTTTTTCTACTTATAAAGTAAGAACTGAGATTATCAAGTTAAATAACAACTTACAAGCACATAGTATAAAGGATCGGGCTAGAGGCCCCTAGGATTCAATATAGTTGTTTCTAGTTTTCTAACTTTAACCAGAGAGAGGACAACCAGCCAGCAGCACCCGCTTTGTGCTCTTTAAATTGAATAAAAAGAGTGAATATTACTTTTGTAAAATACTCAAGATTGAAAGTGCAGAGCGTGTCAAATGACATCAGATCTCGAACCTTGGACCCTTCAGTCCACAAATTTCCACGTTAACTACTATATCAAACCTATAAATTCGAATAAAGAACATAGAAGTTGCTTTATGATTGAAGAATAAACACATTTCTCTGTACAATATGTATGTTAATTGTCAAGATTTTTTAATGATTGACATAAATTGTAAGAAGTAAATATGAAATAAGAAAATATGTATTGTTTAATAAGTTATAACTTTGCTTTTTAAATTTTAGTCTTAATCTTTATAATTTTGTGGCATACCATTCTTCGGCTTTGTCCACCCCTAGACACAAAACTTTAGACACAAAACACGGAAAAACTTTTTAACGCTCAACACAAATAATATTGATCAAAATAAAAGAAGTGCTTTTGTAAAGACACAAGCTATATTGAGCTGGAAATTATGGACGTATAACCCATTCGGGAAACAAAAATTAACATATCTTTATCCACATAATCCTTTTTACATTTTACTGTCAGGGCTTCATTAAACATTCTATATGAACAATGTGTACCAAACTGTTAAAAAATACTTAATTCCACTCTTAGGCTGTCAAATTTGACCAGGGCTACTACAAATGTGTCTGTTTTGATATTTGCCAAAGCACTAAGTCGTACATTACTTTTTTACAACGACTAACGTGATGATCATATGTAAAAAATGAACACACAGGATAGATTATGTTCACTTATTTGAGTAGTGAGATTAGTCTTCTAATGACGTGGGTGATGTGGGCTCCTGGGAATTACTGGTAGACTTGGATTTGAATATAGATCTACAAAAACACTGGAAATTCAGTTTAGAATTATCTTACTGTTAACATAGTGAAGCTGCCTTCAGTTGTAAGTCCCATATTCCTGAATAATTAAAGAGAGAATCTGGACTCCTGCAAAATATATATAGGAGTATGATGTGCCATCATTTTGTCTAACTAATAAATTACTTTCTTTGTTTCTAAGTGATACAATTGTGTCGAATCTGTATTTTGTATTTTTTTTTTTTTGCCGAAATTGACTTGATCAAACTGCATGTATTTCCTAAAAAACTGATATTTTTCGGACTTAATGCTTATCTCTCGTCTTCACTTTTGACCTGACAATAGTATTATTATTAGTATTATTAATACGTATCATGATTATTAAATTTGGGCATACGATTTGAAAGTAATCACAAACATAATCATTGTAGAATTTGCAATACAAATCAATCGAAGAATATAACACGTATAGAGGACACGATGTTCATCTTCATGAATATAAAAACAGTTAGTTGAAAGCAAATTATTATACACTTAAAAACACTTTGGTGTAACTCAACTAAAAAATTATGATAATCCTTACAAAAGAGTAAAAAACTTAGACAAAATACAAAATCACGTTTCAAAATTAGAAACAAAAAACTAAGTTTTGACAAATTCTAAAAGCAATTTCAGAGTTTGATAGAGACAAAGCAAGTTTCAATAAAATATGAAGACATTTATAAAATTATGAAGCAACTTAGGGAAAAACTAATTAGGACTCAAAACAATAGAAACTATTAGTAAAGTACAAAAAACAGAATAAACGAAATTCAAACGTATCAAACGTTTTTAAAGCTAGAAAGAGATAAATTTATTTTTAGGAAAATATAAAGATGTTGGTAAAATTAGGGGAATCGGCTAAACAGGATATTGTTAATTTAGATATACTAGTAAAGCTAGTATATGAGTGAAAATTTTCAAGAAACTTGAAAATTGTTGTTAAATTAGACAGTAACTAAAAGCGTCTGGATAATCTAAAAGAAATGACAAAGTTATAAAACAATTAAAACGTTTCAAGAAAATTTAAAACACTGCTAAAGAAAGTATAAAAAACACTTATGAAGCTTATAAAGTAAGAAATATAAAAATACTTCCAAAGTTATAAAGCCACTAAACACATGAAAAGTTTAAAGAAAACTGAAAACACTTCTAAAGTTAAAAAAAAGAAGTAATTTTTGATTGAATTATATACCACCATATAACGTCAAATAACTTTTTTCGCAGAAAATTGACATAAATTTTAAGTCATCTTGAAATGTTTTAGGTGTCAACAGGAGTCGAAGGTGGTTATGTTACACTGTCTGTCTTCTTTCACAACATGTGCAGACAGCAGGATCCCTGCTATTTCGAGTGATCGATTATTGAATGGGATTCTACACAATTGGTGCGTAAAGGGAGGACGTTCTTGAATTGACACAGCATACATCGTTGATCATGAAAGGAATTTTCATGATTAGGCAACCTCAAAGAGACCGTATAATCCTGGTTTATCTTTTCGAACTAAAGTATTAGGTACAACTCTGACGCACCTTCTGCAGCTGTTGATTGTTTCTTTGGTACAATGGATTTTTTTTTCCACTGTGGTTGTAATAAATCACTACACATTTTTACAGCATTTATCCTGCTGTATACAATTTTTCCTGTATTTTATTTCTCAATTAATACAATGTGAAAAAATTTCACTTTATACTGGATGATTTAGTGAAAACTTTATTATCTTAATGGAGCACTTCATTTCTGACATCACTGCAAAAGTAAAAAAAGTAAAAAAGATATCGGTACTTTGTTGAGTCTAGATAAGTTTTACACATATTAGTTCTCCGTAACAATTGTAGCTCTCCAAATTGCTCGTCATTACTTACCCGTCAGTGTCCCTTGGTTACGTCCCATCTATCTTTTTATTCCCTAGACTTTCTAAGCAACGATGAGAAATCTCTCATCAGCTTCTAATCCACTTACACTAATGTTCTGTTCTCCTCTGAACTAAAGTGATATTGCTGCAATGGTTAGGTTTTGCTGTAAAATGTTTAGATTAATGAATCAATGTAAGTGTTTTAAAGCCACGGACGCTGTCATCCTCTTAAATGATACCGGTATTCATATCAGTAATATTCAAACAATGAAGTATCTGAAAGCATAATTCATTTTCCTAAGGGTATAATAGACAGACCTTTATAGACAAAGAGAAGGTCAAGCAACGCATAAATATACACAAATGATTAAATGAATAGAAACAGTGTCAGTAAAAAATATATAAATGATAAAGAATTGAGCAAGAAATGAAAAGCTTTATAAATCGAAAGAAAGAAAATAAAACGATACACAATTATAGATGAATAAATAAAGAGATAGATAACATAGCTATAAACACATAATAATGTAGGTAGAGCGAAAAAGAAAGATGGACGAACAAAAAAAAAAGACCCGAAACAATTCACGAAGATAGATAGATCATGTAATAAAGTAATATTAAATATTGTATTTTTTAGTAAAGTAACCGCTAGATATATATTGCGGGTCAAATCACATCACCGAACATACTCACCATTTCAATCGTGGGAGCTTTATAATGTGAAAGCCAATCTCACTGTTCAATAAAAGTAGTCCAGGAATTGGCAGTTGGTAGTGTTAACTAGCTGCCTTCCCTCTAGTCTATCGCTTCTAAATTAGGGACAGCTGTAGCGCAGATAGCCCTCGAGTAGCTCAACAAACATACTAATAAAGAATTAAAAGAACAGCAATGTCTATAAACTTCTCTATAACCAGAAGGTGAGCAAACTAGAGGATTCAGCTTGTTAGCAGGGCAACATTTAGTCTACACTAGTAGTTCAGCAGGCACGCCATCCGGTCTCACAGCCTGATAATTCTTATTACGTTAAGAAAAACGAGGAGAGCTACTCGAAGCTCATGTTTCTCTCGAAATGATTGTTGTGTGTGACTAAAGACTTGGTAGCTATAACAGAAAGCAACTGATGAAAAGTTAAGCGTACGTGAAATTCAGAAAGAAAAAACTGTCACTAAAAATAACTAGAGGAAATGAGCATTACTTCACTACAAGAACGGAGACAGAACCAGAATCCTGGAAGGTGTGCATAGCTTGATAGTCTGTCAGAATTTATTACAACATGATAATATAACAGCTGTTATTTCTCTTTTTTAAATACATTTCGAAGCCCTTTGAATTTAGGAATCTAAAGCTAAAATAAGTTGATAAAAAAATAACAAAATTGTGCGATCCCTTTTCTCTCACGTTTACGTGTACTGGCTGGAAACTTTCTTTTCTGTTAAGAACAACCGACATAACTTACATTCACTTTACCCATTCTTTCTCTACCATACTTGTCGTTCTTCAGCGTAACGTTAAACGGAATGGTTATGGAAAACGTAAAATTTCCTTAACTTTGAATTGTTTCCTACAAACTAATCGTTTTTCTTTTCTTTCTTTTTATTTTATAGGCTATGAATGTGCATCCTTATAATAAGATAAGTCAGTTCTAGTGAATATTATTAAGATTATTTTATACCCAGATATTCGAGGCTGTTGAATATTCTCTCTTAAAGTCTGTCAGTTTTTAGAGTCCATGCTGATTTTACTCTCAATATCCTGGAGATCTGTGTATGTAGCCAATAAATCTTGCGCTGATGATGATTTAATAATCAGTTTTAGAAGAGCTTCTTCTATAAAATGGTGATGATAAACCGCAGGATTCAATCGAGTTACAACTGTGTGGGTGGAGTAGGTGAAAGCCACAAGACCCGAGAAATGCAAATTGCTAATACTCATCATTAAGTAATTTGCCTTTTCCAACTTTGACAAAATAAGTAAATTACTAACGTATTAGGGTAGTTTCAAACAATCTTTACTAAAAAAGCTTACAACATGTAACATTTGTTTAAGTTCATAACAGCAAATTAACCGAAACTGCTTGAACAAAAGCAGACCATAACGGTAAATTAACCAGACTCATAATACCTACGTTTTTTAAAGTATATACATTAGGCATTCATCTACAACCAGAAGGCGCTGTTAACAGATTTGACTGAATTTTTTTATATGTTTAAATTAGCTGAAAAATTCACTGAATTTTTTTTACGTAAATGTAATACCGAAAATATTATAATGAGTTACAAAAGTTACTATAGCTTCTGGCTGAATGATTAAAGCTTTCCGAATTTTCTATGCAAATAAATATATAATTAAGTTACAAAAAATGTTTTTATTGGAGAAGGTGGAAATAACATTTACACGGTAGTGGAAATTATTATGGAAACAGCCAATAAAATGGATATAAAATTCAAGTATTATACTTTATTGTATAAAAATGAACGTCACAAGCGTATTATCACGAATTGATAGTTTACACTGTGATTAGCTGTTATCCAATCCATCAGAATATATCACATAATGGCTTTAAAAGTACAGATAGTCCTACTATTCCCAGCAGTAGTGTGGCATCCAGAACAGAAACGCTACATGACAAACATGTAGAAACAAAAGCTTTGGCTGATGCAGGCTAACCCAAGAAATATAATGGAGTCATATTTCATGTTTCATTAGGAGCAGTATGGAAACTCTGAAGAGACGAAGAGGGTACGTGAAACTATTACTGTTGATAATATAAGCGGTCGAAGTAAAAACCCCAAAGTTTTCAAAAGTGATTATTAAGTAACTCATGTTATGCTTTTTACATGATACACGACAATCTAATAAAGGTTTTTATAATGACGTAGCTGTAAGTACAGGCTTGAATGTTACTTCCTGAACACTAAGATACATGCTAGCACGAAGAAGTGGCCTCGATGAATGTGCATTTGCTCAAAACCATTGCTTAAGAAAAATAACCACATTCAAAGGCTGAAATGGGCATCAGACGTCAAACTTTGCGATGAGCAAAGCTTTACGTGTGAATTCCAATTCACATTGTTTGACAACAATCAACATTAGTTTTCTCAGTAGCTAATAATAGAACGGTATCATGATGAAAGTATAGAATAGCTACAGTAAAGCATACTGGGAACCCATTCAAGTTTGGGACTCACCTCACGAATGTTGTTAGATGTGCACACAAAACTGCTGGCACCCTGACTAATGGCAGGTATAATCGGTTTATAATCTATTACGTCATTCTTTTGGAAACAATAACTATTCGTGACAACAAGACGATTAACCAAAGTTTGCAACAAATGTGGTGAAATTATAACTAGAATGAAAGTGATAGGCCGGTAGAACACTCGCAACCGTGGCTTAGCCTGTACAAAGTTACGATATGAATATTATTAAGGCTTTATTGGCTTATATATAAACTGAGAAGGTCAAATGGTCATCAAAATATATGTCTGAATTGTAATGCAGGTTTTTTTGGAACAATATTTCATAATTATACTTTAGTAAACTTACAGTAGCATAAAAACAATGTACACTATTCTATTTTAAGCTACACAAAATACTATTGCGTTACACAACGTTTTTACTTTTTTATGTATTTACTTTATTAATGTATGGTACTAATGATAAATTGACTATTTAGTTACAAGTAATCATTGTTTGTGACTTATGTAGATGTATCACCTATGCATTTCCATAAATATTTCAAATTACTCTATAAATCAACGGCATTATCTCATGAAATATCTGCAACATTTTACATTTAGAATGGATGTGTCTTAATTCTGTAATAATACATTTACACGATAGATGCTTAATTCACAAATGAAATGTTAAAGGCACCTGTAGAATTTACAAGTTTTGGAGAATTGTATCATATATTTTACAAGATTGCTCGTTATACGGAAGAGGCTACCCTATATTTTCGTATTATGTCACCAGTGAGCGTAAAATTAAGATACCTTGTAAGTCTCCAAAGTACAATATTTACTTGCAAATTCATTAGTTATTTTCAGAATTGCACTTGGAGATGCATCTTCGTTAGTTGACGTTAATAACAGTTAATAAAATTACGACCAGAGATTGTAGAAAAAAATATCACAATGCACTCCCATAGGTCTTGTAAATTAATCAGTTAACGCATGTGGGTAAAAATCATTAAATAATGTGTTATAAATTGATAGTGTTGAGTGTGACGCCAGGGTGCTCAACATATTTTTGAGTTAGTGTATTTCTCTAAAACAGGTAGACTGTATTGGATTTAAATCCCGTTATTTAATACTACCTAACTTAATGATTAGTACGAAAATAACAGAAGGTACGTATCCACTATTAAGTCATAACCATAGCATAAGGGGAAAAAGCGACGTTGGAATCAAAATAGCATAAATTAGAAAAACTGGTTTATATAAGCTGGTTCATAAAACACCTTCTATATTTGGAAATATATCTGTCTTAGTTTATGAAAGGTTCCTGATCAATTCTTACATTTCAAACATGTGATATTTATGATATACAAAACATTTAGTTGATATGATAGTAAAGGCAGTTCTTGTCACTGATGTCCCTTGAATTTCTTCATGTTTCCTGAAATACTCGTCCTAGATTTGAATGTTTGCAGTAGGAGTCCTTTTTTTATCCTGGTTCCCTTGGTCCATACATTACAAAAACACTTCCGGTTTTGACGTCGAATTTCAAGTTCGAATATAAGTATGTTATATTTTCGTATAAAGTTAAGCTATATTTGAACAATAACTTCTTTCCAAGACATTGAATATTAGTGAATCTGTTCTAAGTTAAAATGTACTGATAGAGTTTCATTTTTATTAATAATATGTTTATATATCATTGTGAAACAGCTGCTCCTCTTAATAAAAGCTACATTTTCATTAATGATATATTTATATATGATTGTGAAACAGCTGCTCCTCTTAATAAAAGCTACATTTTATTTATAATGTATTTATATATGATTGTGAAACAACTGCTCCTCTTAATAAAAGCTAAACTTTATTTTGATATAAAAGATGCTACTGCTGCAGAACCACTATTTTTCTTTTGCCTTAAAGCCCTTCAGTGGCTCAGTGGTAAGACTGAGGGTTTATAACGTCAAAAAACGGATTTCGATACCCGCGGTGGCTATGTGCTTAACAACGAATTTACTTTAAAAAATAGAGAAACTCAGTGTTAGACTTAATAAAAAAAAACCTAGATGGAACCCAACTTTTCTTTTCCCCTAAAGGAAATGGGCGAAATTCACGTGAACATAATTCTATTGGATAACATTCCACGTTATTGTCTTGTGTGCAAGTAAGAGAGATGATCTGAAATGTGTGCTAGAAATGTGTTTTGATCTTTGTAAAACTAGTATTTTGTGTGCTATAAAACAATAGCACGGCATTGGAATGGTACGAATTTCGACACGAAGACGTTATTAAACTTAGTTGATGGAATTAAAAATCATTCTGACTTCACAGGATACTCCTTAGATTTTCTACTCCATTAATAAATGTCGATCGGTGTAACTTACAAGGAGCCTCCTCACATTATAAACACGTGCGTCAGGCCATGCGTCTGTTTCTACATCACTTAATGATTAGGACGAAAAAAAAACAGAGGTTACGTATTGACCTTCATGTCATAACCATAACATGAGGGAAAAAATCGATAGTGTTAAATTAACCAATATCAGATATAATAGACAATAAAAAAATAAAATACTTTGGTATTCATACTTTAACATTGCAAGACCCTTCCTTGAGGTTCGTAAAGATTTTATCGTCGCATTCGCTGTTTTCTAAAGATGAGTGGATATTAGTTTGATGGACAAAAAATACGTAAATCCACCTCTCTTAAAGATATATACTTATTAAGATCGTACCCGGTCTGCTTTTATACAACATATAATCACTGATATTATTCAGTTGGTTTCTTCTATTTTGAATATAAACGAACTTTTCAGTCAAAGAAATGTTTGTGAGGCTCCCATAATACGTTATATATCTACTCCAGGAAAGTCATGCCAAAAACTTTCATTTGAGAGTAACCATGATTGGAATAGAATAATATGACAGTTTAATTTAGAATATATTAAAATACAAAAAGCGTATTACGTTTGAGAGGTGTGCTATGCTTCTGTAAATAGGACTATTCCTGATAAATCTGTATGATCTACGAATCCTGTAATTTGCATGTAGAATAGCGAACTTCATAAAATGACACCCGCCGAGCACTGACAGCGCTTCTGTTCGTGTTAGAAAGAGCAGTATTAAAAACTGAGAATATTCAATACATTCTACTGTATGCTAAAAATGTTATAAAGTATGTCACAACTTGCTATCTCTGCTCAGAGAATGCTACAAGGACGTGTTAGCTCTAATATGAAAGTAAAATTATCATATAAAACTGTTGACGATTTAAAGAGAACAAAAATAGATGAATAACTTGTTAATGTATTCCATAATTCATCAGAATAATAACATTCATATCCAAATTTTTTGTGCCTGAGGTATGTTTTCCTTTCCATATATTTGGAATTAGAATACCTATTATGATATTTATCAAAATATGAAAAAAGACAACAAAAGATCATCTCATGTAACAATAGTCGTTAAGGTTATATTAAGGTTGTAATAATTCGATGACAAGAAACCCACTTTGAGACTAATAATGGTTGGAGACGGCTTGAATGGGTAATGAAGAAAACTTTAATATAAGTTTAACATAACAGCAAGTGTACAACGTTTCGACAAGGTTTTGTGCCTGATGATGACCATTAAAAGTTGTAATAAGTGTAACCTAATGCGTTGTTGTTAGAGATGATGTGATGAAAACGGTTTGAAGTATAGGCTATTTTTCTTTCAATTCGACATATTTAACCAGATATTTTTAAATAGTTACTTTTATAATCTCAACATAATACCGTTTGATTTTATGACCAAAACTTATCATCATTGCATTAAAATGCTGCAACAGAAGAAATTGGTATTATTAGATCAAGATGTTGTTTTGTAATTCTGCGTAAAAGTTGCAAGATGTGGATTTGAACTACATGCAATTAAACTGAAGTGTGTTATAAGTTATACAAGTAGCAAGGAATATGAGACACAACCGATGTTAAGATTTTTAACAGCCAAGTCCCCCGATTGGACAATAGGAAGTGTATGGACTTACAATGCTAAAAACCAAGGTTTAGTTCCCCGCGGTGGACGCAGCAAGATAGTTCAATGTGGGTTTGCTCTAAAAAACGAACAAACAAATTAATTGCCAAAAATCTGGAGATTATATATTTTGTATATTAGAATAACATCCTATGTTTTCGTAAGTTTGAATCAATAAGTAAAATAAATTAAAGTTCTTTGAAATAGTATTAGACACAAGCAGACAATTTACGTTAGTTTCAATAAAATCCCTCAAAGTGATACAAAAACTTCAATAAAATAAAAAAATAGTAAACAGAGCTCTCGTAGTTTTACTATGCTCTATGTTTTGAATAGTAGGTTTGTTTTTGTTTTATTTCAATGAGCTAAACCTTTTAGTGTTTTCGGAGAATTTAATGTTAACAGTCAACCACCCTATAAAGGAATTCAGTGCCTTAAAAATAACCGCTTGATACTAAATTAACTAAAAATAAGTTTTAAACAACTAAAGAAGCGCATAAAGACCAAGTTTGTTAAAATATTATTAACATTTCCAAACGTAGTTTATTTGTTTTGTTTTTGCAATAAAAGAATTAGGAAAGACCTAGCATGTATGTTTTATAGCTATGGTTAAAGACAAGAGGATAGTCATATTTCTAAGCTGTAGTACTTTCATGTTCAATATGGTTCGTGAACTTCTTCTTAATATCCTCAATTCTGCTTATCCGATTCCGTTTCTGTATTACAACATGCTTAAAGCTATTAGATAAAACGGGCCGTGAACAAGTTCTCAGAGATCAATACAGTTACAACTCGAGTGTTGAAAGACACTACATATAGAAAAACAAACAGTTTGGACGTACTGTTTAGGACGTAGGTTGACACTGTGGTAGATCTCTGAGTTTCAGAGCTAGCAATACTACAAAATACTCTTGGCTTTATAAGAGTGACAGTCAATCCCTTAGCGAGGGTGGTACAGTGCTGCTGATTAGCTATCTTCCCTTACGGACGGTAGGAGACAGCATTACCATAAATACGTAATATATATATGCTTGTTTGTTTGAACGAAAAAATGCACGTTCAACTACCTGAGTTGTACCCACCACAAGGATCGATCCCCGAATTTTAGCGCTACAAGTCCTCTCATTTCACGGTTGAACCATTGTGGAGCAATATTGTTTAGCAAATAATTCTCTGTAACCAATGGTGAATTGTTAATGATTATAATGTTAAGAGTCTAATGCCATGTGCTTCTAATAATGATCATTTACACGTTATTAAAATCATTTAGCTGGACAATAAGTTTAGATATAAAAATGCTATCGCAAAAGCAAAAATTCTGGTTAATTAAAAAAGATCGAAATATACATATAAAAATGAAAACAATTTTCAATATCTCTGTTCTAACTCAGTTAATTGAAGTTTTAAAAAATGATTAAAACAGTCTATGATCTAAGAAAACCAGAGTGCAACTACATCATTCTCTAGAATATTAACTAATTATAAAGTAGACTTTAGTATGTTCAGAAATTGTGTTATCTATACATAAACGTCATGGTACCTATCATGGTGATGTCTGTTGACAATTGAATAACTCCTGATGATAAAAGATGATTTTTATTTATTTTGTTGTGAAGCACAAAGTTATACAATGGGTTACCAGTGCTGTGCCAACCACGGGTATCGAAAATCGTAAATTTTATTCCTGTAAGTGTCTGCGGATAATGAAAATAGAAACCATAAACTATAAATCCCAGCATCTGGTACAACACATGTACATCATGGGTTGTTGTTATTTTAACACAAGGAAACACAATGAGTCATATAAGTTCTGTCCACTGCAGGGAATCGAACCTCGGATTTCGGTGTTGTAACCTCATAAATGTACTGCTGATCCGCAGGGGAACAAAAGAAAGTTAAATAATGGGTTATTTATGCTGTGCCATTGCGGGTATCAAACCCAATTATTTTCCTTTATAAACCCTAAGACTTACCCAGATCCACCACAGGACCATATCAAGGGCATAATTTCCAGTCATCTTGTATGTAGAAAATAGGGAAGAATAGAGGGGGTAGTTAATATGGTACTAAACCTTTTTGTAAATTCAGCTAGCTATTTCGATAAAGAAAAGCTATATAGAACTTAAACATAAGTATAACGGAGCGTATACGAGTTTTCCCTTTGGGTCGTTAGTTTTAAGAATTGACGTATACTTGTTTCCCGTCAGGGGGCGTTGTGCATCAATATCTATTTTGTCATATTGTAAATTATTTATAACAAGAGGCTTAAATTTAAACAACAAAAAAAAAGGCTCTTTCACTTTTATTTGTGTAAATTATATTAAAAGTATGGATGGTGAGATAATATTTGACAACGCACACTGTTTTAAGATGATCCATATCATGTGATTAAACAGTCAAACTAGACAAACACCGAAGCGAGATTCTCAAGCACGCTGTTAAGCCCAACAAGAAACGCTCTATAATTTCGACTTATCATCCTATGTAGGTTACAGCAAGCAAGGATAATGACTTTGTTATTATAACCTGAAGTAATGCTCATTATACTGAAGATATTCTCTGAGTTCATTGACAATACCTGTAAGCTTATAACAAATGTTAGCCGGCTGGAGTAAAAGCCTGAAGTAATTATTCCAAGGAATTTGAATGTTTTTTAAACTATTTTTGTGTTGTTTGGTTTAGTTGTTTGTTGTTAAACACAAAGTTACACAATGGGCTATCTTTGCTCTGCCTATCACGTGTATCGAAACCCAGTTTTTTGGTGTTTTAAGCCTGCTGATTTGCCACTGAGTCACAGAAGATGGGCCTATTATTGTGGGTTGTTGCCGATACAAATGGCTAGAGTTGCTTTGGTGAATAATGGGCGCGTTTTTACCACAGTATTTTATCATGATAAAATCGTTTCATTTTAAGCTTCTGATTTGCTATTCTTAAAAATTCACTTTTAGCATGTTTACTTCAACACAGTTTAAAATTAAGAAGCTTTATTATTAGCAGAACAAGAAATGAATTTTCGTTTTTTTTTGTTTTTCGTTTAGCATATTAACGTGTTCCTGTTTCTCTCATAACTTAACACTGATGGTTTAAAGTTCTGGTATTATTAATAACACAGGCTTGCGAATTTAAACTTAATAAAAGTTGTTTTGCTTTTAATTACGGATTTTCCACAATTCAACTACGCAAACTTTGAAAACAATATTCATTTTTTTCCTATCACGTAAGGATTTTTCACAAATCGGGAAGAAAAAAACTCTTACTTAGATCAAATTATTATTTCATTTACCACAATAAACATGTTTTATTATTGTGTTTGTTAACAAAAATACAAACTGAAGAAAAGGGAAGAACATTGATGTTAAACGAATATGCATCCTCATTCATCCTGATTCTTTTTATGAAATCTACGTCTTTTTGTCTCAAAACTACGTGATGTGGTCTTTCTTTTATGTATTGCGTTATGACGTTTTGTGAAAGATCTGTACGAGATGGAGAAACATGGATATCGTTCTCGGATTCAGCGTACAGGAATTACTGTAGAACATGTAAGGATGTGTAATTTATAGGACATAGTAACTGACTTAGTTCGATGTTTTAAAATACCGTATTTCTAACAATGTTTAGGATGTAGTTATTTACAAACACAACGTTTTAAAATACCCGTATTATTAACAATATTTAGGATATAGTTACTCACAAACACGATTTTTTAAAATACCCCTATTATTCATAATGTTAAGGATAAAGTTAGTTATATACACAATGTTTGAAAATATTAGTGATATTAATGGTAGTTTTATCTCAGTCTCCAGAGTCATTTCTGAGCTAAAAACAAAAATCCTTCCGACACAATTACACAAAACAAAGTTAATTAATATTATGTGACGACAACACGCATGCTCAGCTAACTATTAATAAGAAATAATATCAAAGTTCCGCGAACCTTGAGTATTTTGTATTCTCTTGTTTTTGTGTTCCACAACCATATCAGTAAACACCACTTGGTTACTTTCACTCTGGTAACGCAAAAGGATATGCAGTGATGCTGCGAATGAAGATAGCCTATTCCATAATAATCTGTCTACACGCTACGGGACAAACGTTTTTTTTTTTATCATTCCCGGGAAAGCTTGAACAAAGTGACACTCTCTTCTTTCAGTCCTTAATCTATACATCCAGCCAGACAACCAACCGTTGTGTCATCCTGATATCAAATAAGTGTCGATGTGATTGAAACTTAATGGACTTTTTTCTTGCAGATCAAGTTTCCCAATTAGATATTAACTTCTTTATTGTTATTTGCCTGGTGAAACCGATATAATTAAATCAGAGCAGTAAATACATTAGCTTTTTTATTCTCCTCTGAAACTAATGAAATAAATGGGAGATCAACTGGTAACAGCAATGTTGCCTGTCATTTAATCCTCTGCATTGTAATACGATATCCGGCTCAGAAACGTTTTGAAACTTATATTCTTTATGCAAACGAATAGTTGTCAAAGGATGCATTGATCTGCTGTTTCAGAAATATAAAAAATTAGCATATACAATCATTTATTATGATACCTAATGTTTTATATTCATTTCTAAACTAATTTAAAAAACGTTACTGTTAATCAATGACACGGTGGAATTTCTTGGCGAATATTTCGCAACGATAAGAAAATGCTAGAACCGCTGGTGATAAACATGTTAAGCCTTTTTAATGTGGTCCTTTTTAGATATACTTATGTTTCAAGCGTTAATATACAAAATCAAATTAGCCCTTATCATACTTTACTCTTATAAATAACATAGAAGCGCTTTAAAATGTAATCGCCAAACTTGTGCTTTTAATGTGTGATTTACAATCAGCATTCTTCCTTAGAGATTCTCACCTGCACATTGCAGTAAGTGGAAACAAGTTGGCCGTCAGAGCTGGACACTTCTTCATTTATTTGAGTGGGGTTCTTTATTTATGTGACATTTTTACGTTCATGTAGTTGTGAAGAGAGATTTAATCTCGTCTGTGGTCCATGTTTTGACCCAAAATGCCTATAGGCATTTAGTTAGATCATGAAGGTTAATTTCTCTTGTAATGAACACATTTTTTATGTACAAAATGCATTTTATAAATATTTTATGACTTTGACAATGTTTCAGTTGAACAGAAATTTTTTTGAGAAAGTTGTATATTATTCTTCTTTTTGTCTAAAGTTGTTGTTTGTTATTAAGAGCAAAGCCACACAAAGGTCTATCTGTACTCAGTCCACCACGGGTATCGGAACCCAGTTTCTAGCGTATAAGTCTGCAGACATACCGCTGTGCCATTGGTGGGGATTTCGTCTAAACCGAGAGCAAAGTTAACCATCTTTGACGGGACTTGCATCATGTTATGTCAATTATTTAAGAAAATATGTTTCCTATTGCCACTAGAGGGCGATGCTTTCTGTATCGCGACATACAAGCTGTCAGCGCTAAGCGATCGCCAGATCAGATGGGTCAGAATCGTGGCAACAGTCGAACGGCCAGAGATCAGGCAGTGTCGTATGTTGGCATACGTTGTACACTGTCCAACCTGCCTCTTGCTGCTCTCTGCTGACGACATAGTACGAAAGGAAGACATCACAAGCCGGTGGCGCTCAGCTGCATTGAAACGAGGTAAGGCCTTGCGGTTTTGTTACAACAGTGTTCACCATTTGCTTATTCCAACACGGCTGCATAGTCAGAGTAAACAAAACTAAAACTTAATTTATCTTAATTAGGAGATCCACATCAATATTACTAAAGTTTTAATAAGCCTTGATATCTCTAAACTTCAGGACTGAGTTGGCTCATTCGTTGTCTTTGAGATCATTTATAACAGTGAAAGATACCTAAATAAACAGTTAACAGAAAATACGATATTATACCACTTTTAATCCTGATTCACTTGATAGTGAACATTGAGTCAAAACCTTTGATTTATTAGGGATCGTGACGGTGACAATGTTAGGCTACAATTTACACAAGATAAAACCTATTTTACTTCTAGGGATTTATTGAACGAAAGCGCCCTCAAAGCCTTTGGTTTTGTTCTCGATATTTCTCCTTTGCTCTACATGCTGACGTGAATTTCATGCGCTGGAGTAGTAAAGTCAGCAAGCCGACAACTCGGGAACTGTGCGTGTTCCGCTTTTGATAAATGACCACCGTAGTACTCCAAAATACCGTCATTATTGAAAATTTAAAAGATTTATTTCTTTGATATTATATACACTAAAGTATTTGAGCTTTATCCTGTTAGGTAGATGATGAAATGCTTCTGTTTATTATTCATTAAACTCCACGCCTGGCGTGAGATATATATTTTCAATAATTGAATAAGGTTTTAATTTTTTTGAGAGACACTTATACTGTTCCTTTATTGTTGTATTTACCGTTTATTTGCAAAGTATCATATACTTCAATATAAGTATGCGCTTTGTTCAGAATTGGTACGTTTTATGGAACACTAAAATGAAGTATAAGTATTTTTGGTTTATCGTATATTTTGTGAGATTCATACCAACGCAAAGTGAGGAGAACATTAGCGTTAAATATATTCGCAAAAACTATAAAATAGTATCAAAAAACTCTTTCGTTATAAAAGATTAGAAGATCGCGCGTCTAAATAAGTACTACACTCTGTATATGTTTATTTTTACATACTTTTTTCAAAAGCGATAACAATGTTTCATAACTTTAATTAATCTTATTTTTAGAGTAATAAGTGATCAACAGGGTCTCCATATGAAAGAAAGCTTGCTCATACGACACAAAGTGAGGCCTGAAATTAACCAAGTCAGCTCCGTAAAAAAAAAAAATATTCTTGGTTCTGTAATATCTATTTTTCATTTATCTAAGTGTATGTAATAAGTGAATTTATAAATTTGCCAAGATTCATATAAAGCTGATTAGAAGTTCTGTGAACACATGCACCATTAATTAAACTCGGAGTAACCATGAATCTGATGATTCGATACTTAAATCATTCATCGTATATAAGTTATACATAATATATACATCTTCATAAGCACAATCAGAGGTTAACTTAGAACGGAACGTCCGGAACGGCATTCCGTCTCTAAAGGATTCAGGACATTAGAGTTTCTGGTCTTCTGAATGAGCCACGCTGAAATTCACGCTGCTGCTACTACAAAGTGGATCACAAAATGGAGTTCCATTTCTTTAAAAAATCCACTTTAATCACTGAGTACACTATTATTACACTAGTAGTATTACTACTCGAAATGGTGTATTTAAGTATTAAGTATTACTACTGTTTTGCCCCCCAGTGGTACAGCAGTATGTCCGCGGAATTATACTGCTAGAAACCGGGTGGACAGAGCACAGATGGCTTTGTGTAGCTTTGCAATTCATAAGAAACAACTGCTACTACTTTAATACCTTAAAATAAAACTAAATATGAGAAACTGGATCAAAGTTTACTGTGGTCAACGCGTAATTAAACCTCACTAAACAATTACAAAGAGTTGGATCGGGAAACGTTTATTTCAAAATGACAAATTCCATGTATAATTATAAAGAGACAAATCTGTGGAAAGAAATAGAAACGCATAGACGGCAATACGTTTAGTCGTAAAATCCTCAAAAATCACTGAAAATAAATTAAAACCTATACTCCAAAATAGAACTTAAAGTCTTAAGATATTTTCACTGGGTTTATTTCGATATCAACAACGACAGTTAAAGTCTAGCAGAGAAGCAATGATTGAGCAACATTTTAATTATAACTCTCATAGGGTGTTATACATAGAGTCAATCGCAATTTATAAGAATGCTTTGCATATGCTAATAAAGTGGTGTGTCGTCGCAGATACGAGCCTTGTCACCATGGACGACATGTTTGGCACCCATAAGTATTTGGTTCATGATCAATCTCCGACTCTCTGACAGTGCAACACTGACTGCTACGGATTGAATTATGGCTGAAGGATCATGTCATGATTCTTAACGAAGAAGTATATTTGTATAGCAAGATTGTTGAATGATGTAAAACAAAATGACGTAAGCAGAAAAATGTCGTATAGGAGAAAGTTCAGGACACATATATAGGGTTCCAAACACATCCCTACCTAATTCCTAGCAACGATAGTTAATGATAGATGTAGATTTATAGCAGGTAGTTGATGTAATGCTATAATTCTTAGTTAAGTAATATTTGCCCGAGATTTTAGCTAAAAAGTTATTGTCTGCTTATTATTATTGGATACTTAAAGTAATATTTTATCAATCCTTGGAATAAATTTTGTGCTAATAGTTCGAGTATTAAGGTTTCTGAATTGTATTTTGGGTAGTATCGTACAAATAGTTTAAGTATCATTTGAACCACAGGTTGTCTAACGATGTCATTTAATAGTTTAATATTATAGTAACTTAGTGAAGCTCCTACTTCATATCAATCATAGACTACATAAACAATTGTAGAGAGGTAACAATGTTTAATGATATCAATCATAGACTACATAAACAATTGTAGAGAGGTAACAATGTTTAATGATACACATTAAGATTGAGAACGTCTTACTTGGACATAATGAGATTCTGGAAAATAATTATTGAGGAGAATAAACACCTATTTCTGGTTATAGTTTTATTTATACTCGAGGTAAACTCCTGATTAGATCTAACATATGAAGATAACGGGAAAAAAACAAAGCTTTGGAACTTAAATTAAATTTATAGTAGTTTCATCAACATAGATAATTATTCCCATTATATTACATAAGCAACCTCGAAGTTTTGAAACTAGAGTAGATGGTGATTATAGGGAACAGAAAGTTAACGTATTTAAGCTGTGGGTTGTTCACTAGCTTAAATTGAATTTTAATTATATAGCTCTGTATCATTATCATTTTACAAAGACCTAGAAATCCTTAAGAACGTCGTAATACATGGACGTTATTGGCTATATACAAGTCATCATTGTCGAAAAACGTAAAATATCATACTCAAAATTAAAACTATTTTTAACATTCATAATACAATGGTAAACAACATATTAGAATTTAAAGGAGAATTTTTATGGTAACACCGCACAACCCGTCCTTATATCATGTGCGTTCATTATGGACAATCTTATGATACCCCCTGGAGAACAGTTAAGGTAAATTCTAATTAAGGAGCCTAATCCCTGACGTGAGTCAATGTT
Organism: Limulus polyphemus; assembly: GCF_000517525.1. Taxonomy (NCBI): domain Eukaryota; kingdom Metazoa; phylum Arthropoda; class Merostomata; order Xiphosura; family Limulidae; genus Limulus; species Limulus polyphemus. Next base: position 276,415 of record NW_013666023.1, on the reverse strand, counting down.
TCTTAATTTCAGATAACTTTTCTTATAATCAACATTTTCGCGTCACTTTTTGTTTCTGAATTAATGTTTTCTTAACCATAAGTTCTAAGTCGTTGTTGGAAATAGTCCTTTACGACTGTGTCTTCAGGGTCTGTTTAACAGATGCTGAATCTGATTATAGATAACCTTTCAAAAACAGCTGAACATAAAAAAGGACATTTAGTTTCTTTATTGTATATGAAAGCTACTTTAATGCTAAAAGTAATTGAAATGCACTTTTGGTTTCAAAGTATTTACTCATTTTCTTGTGTTGGTCCAAGACTCTTATATGTAACGTCAATGGCAGATCGATGGAGGTCTCAGGGATTTATCGAGTTTTTTATTCAGAATTACACTTCTACTTTCCCTTTTTAGTTAACTGAAAGATTTCTAGTAACTCCTTCACGTTCGAGTGCATCTAAAAACTATATATATATATATATCTTTTTATTAACAATGCACAGATTGCACTTTCAATTTGGATGACGAAATTTGTGTAACTGTCCTGACTAAATCCAGAGCTTATTTAAGTTGTTGCTGTCTATAACTACTGTCTCGTGACAAGTTATCGCAGCTACTCTGCAGAAAGTGAACATTTATTCTCACAGATTTGATAAATTCTCTCTTCTACAACAATTATATTAGCCCGATTAGAGCAAATGTGAAACACCTTACATGTACAACACTCAAACTGTATTTATGACAAAAATCATTGATTTTACTAAGAACAATTTCCGTATATTTTATATTGAATAATTTAACTATCTTTCTGTGATTTATTAAGAACAATGAAGATGTATTTATATATGTTTAACGATAGATACAGTTCAGTAGGAGTAATGAAGACATATTTCTACGTTTTATAATGACTGCTTTTTGTATCCTTACACGGTTCAGTAGGAGTTATAAAGGAATATTTATGTTTAATAATGAATAATTTATGTATCATCCCGTAATTCAGTAGGAATTATGATGGCATATTTATGTTTAATAATGAATACTTTTGGTATACTTCCGTAGTTCAGTAGATGTTATAGAGGAATATTTTGATGTTTAACAATGAATACTCTCGATATCCTTCCGTAGTTCAGTAGGAATTGTGACGATATATTTTTTATGTTTAACAACGAATACTTTTGGTATACTTCCGTAGTTCAGTAGATGTTGTGAAGGCATACTTATGTTTAATAATGAATACTTTTCGTGTACTTCCGTAGTTCAGTAATTGTTATGGAAGCATATTTATGTTTAATAATAAATACTTTCAGTATCCTTCAGTCGTTTAGTAGGAGTATTGAAGGCATATTTTTATGTTTGATGATAAATACTTTTAATATTCTTCCGTAGTTCAATAGGAGTTATGAAGGCATATTTTCATGTTTAATAATGAATATTTGTAGTACCCTTCAATAGTTTAACAGGAGTTATGAAGGCATATTTTCATGTTTAATAATGAATATTTGTAGTACCCCTCAATAGTTTAGTAGGAGTTATGAAGGCATATTTTCATGTTTAATAATGAATTGAATAATTTTCCTTTCATGGTTGGACAATATTAGTACAGACATAACTCTGTATTCACCGTTTTTGTTGTTGTTATTTTGTTTATTCACGCATCATAGTCTGAATTAAACAGGAAAAAAAAAGTGCGCCCGTAGAATTTTTATCAGCTTTCACGGCATGCTGCTCAGCACATAGTACCGTGTATTATTCTTTGTTAGCGGAAAAAATGTATTATTATAGCGTTCTTTCTTCGCCGTGATTAAATACAATCTTGCGATAAGCTCTACAAACCTACTGGTCAGTTTTTAGCGGTTGAACAAGTGATCCTTGTGCCGTTAGACATTGTAATCTAATTGCGCAGCGTTTCGTTTACTAAGTCGAACAGAACAAAGGAGCGCTCGACTAAGCGCTCCTGAACCATGTAGCTGATGATTCAGCGTAAATTAGACCAATTGTGCGGACTTGGCACTGCCACAAAGAACGTGTCTGTTCCCGCGCATTCCACGTGCTATTTGCCGTCTCTCAACGCGTATCTAGCCTGTGTTTAGCCATGTGAAGTATCACTACACGCCGTGGTGGTCATATTGTGTTGTTCAAAATACCATTATCTCCATGTAAGTGCTTTTCTAGTGAGTAAATTATCTTTCCCTATAGTTGTGTATGTAAACTGTGCAAAAGAGACAGGAAGCTGACTTGACAAAAATATGTGTGTTTTATAAAACTGATTATTTAGATAAGGCAAGAATAAACAATGTTATTCAATAAAGATTTTCTATAATCTCTAACAACACAACGTAAATATAGATATAAAATGAATTAGTAGACAACCGATATCTTTAAACGTAGACATTTCAAGCTGATTAGTTTGGATATTATTAAACTTTTTATTTGGATGTTACTGTGTGTGCTTATAATCGATATCACTGTACAGCACTAACAGTGTACAATCTCTGACATACCAATACTCCACTAATCAGAAATTAAGAACCAATTATCGTTTAATAATCTTATCACTGAACGCTATGATTTTCTTATGTACAATGTTATGATAAATGATAAACATTGTGGTCTTGGAAACAATGTGATTTTACGATCAGGTGACAAACATTGTGGTTTTTGAAACAAGCGACAAACATTGTGGTATTTTAAACTGGTGGAAAACATTGTGATTTTATAAACAAGTGACAAACATCGTGGTTTCATAAATAAATGACAACCATTGTGATTTTATAAACAAGTGACAAACATCTTGGTTTTACAAACATGTGCTGAAGATCGTGGTATTGTAAACTGGTGACAAACATTCTGGTTTTGTACATAAGTTACAAACATTGTAGTTTCATAAGCAAGTGACAAATATCGTAGTTTTATAAACAAGTGACAAACATAGTGGTTTTATTAAGAAATGACAAACATTGTGGTTTTGTACATAAGTTACAAACATTGTAGTTTCACAAGCAAGTGATAAACATCGTGGTTTTATTAACAAGTGAGAAACATCGTGGTTTATAAAAAAAGACAAACATTCTGGTTTTGTAAATAAGTTAGAAACATTTTGGTTTTATAAAAAAATGACAAACATTATGGTTTTGTAAACAAGTTACAAATATCTTGGCTTTTTGAACAAAGTGACTTACATCATGGTTTTATAAGGAATGTTATTCACGTTCCATTATCCAGCTTCGCTGTACAAGTCCGATGATAACTCCTAAAATAAAAACTAACTCGAGGTTGATTAATAGAATAATAAGATTAACTTATATCCAGAGAAAACAACTGTCTGATACCGTCTGTTTACACACAAAAAATAGCATTCATATTCACTTTTTTTATTTTATCCTACCAAGTCTCACGAAAAGAAATTTTTTCCTGTTTGGTCCATTTTTAATATGCTTTGCTTGGTAGGTTGGAGTGAGATGTTTCTAGGTTGTTATTTCTAGCTCTGGTTATATATTTCGTATGATGTGTTTGGTTTTAATAGCATCTTTTCTAATAGATATTATACATTCATTGTACAAATATTTCAGTAGAAAGCTCGTTACCATAGTTTCATGATAAACATAAGTAATTTTACCAGATTTACAACAAGGTGGTCTGCCTGAATAATACTTCTAAGCACCCAAACTTTTAAGAGTTTTGTTTAGGAAAAAGAACAATTAACACACAATATTTGTATGTGATGCTATAACTCTCCCTTGAGAAAGGCATAAACCAAAACATCACATTGGATTGACTAAAATATTTCTGTTGTCGTTGTCCTAGAGCGTGTCAGTCTTTTTCTTTTTTGTACACATGATTTCAATCCTCCAGTCTGCAAAGCTTAAAAACTGATACATTTAATGATTTTGTCGCTTCTCAAGGTATGTTAAACTTTTTTTTAAGTCCTGGGTATTGTGAATAGTTCAAAATAATGTCCAAACATTTTTTTCACCAAGATCTGTAACAGGAGTGCTATTAGTGACACCTGGAAACAAAAAAAACTCTCTCAGCTACTAGGAAAAAAATTCAACTTTTTCTTGACGATACTGATTCTGAAAATCATGTTGAAAATTACTGATCGTCTCTAGTATTCTTATATATCGTGAAAATAACAACAAGTTACGAATCAAATCATTTAGCTTTCCTTGTGTGATCAGATGAAGCAGGTTTTGTTGAGGTGCCATAGGAATAGAATTACTAGATGAAGAGGATGAAGATTATTCATTGTCTTTCTCTCAGAATAACTCTTCTGTTTCCCAATTTGTAGGTGGATGTGGCACTGGAAGACAATCCCCATGAGGTACTGGCTTCATCGCAGATGCAATATCTGGATATTTAATGTATTATTTATTCGTGCATCAATGTCCAGAAACATTAGTCATGCAAAAATAATAGTCAGTTAGATGATATTTGGGCTCACGCCATATCATGGCATGCTTGTTCTCTTTTTTATTCAGCCACTGTGTCAAGCCAGATGTTCAAACTGTACAACACACATTTGGAGCCTAATTTTATCTTGGTCACAAATATTACACCCAAAATAGTGATATTAAGCTACTTTTACCTTGAGTGTGATGGTTTTCCTTCGTAAAACTGTAATATATTTTCCACAAAAGTAGTCCAATTCGCTACACTTATATCGAGAACAAATAGCATATATGAACAACCTGTTTGGAAGATTACACCAATACAATACAGTCAATGTTTGAAATTATAAAAAAATGTATGCGTTTTAACCATTAAACTGTCCAAGTAAACTTAATTTCACAGTATAAATCTGTTCTACTAAGTTGATTGCATGGTATTTCACATAGAGCTGATAAAATATTGTGATATCACAATAACTCAAACTCTAGATGTGATGGACAAATTCTGACGACATTGTTGATATCGGCACCATTGAATTACACCAAATCCCTTGAGTTTTCTTCAGTAGCAAAGCTCTTGTTGTCCAGTGTAATAATGCTTTGAAGGTATGGCCAACTTTATGCTGAAGACAAATTGGTGTTGTGAATCATTTATAAGTCATAACAAAGAAAGGTCCATTATTTAGTGTGTTTTTGTTGCATTACATTAAAGTGCTGCCAAAAAGCCAAAGACTTCAACTGCTTTTACGTTCCTTACGCAGCTGAAATCAGGGTACAGAAAAACGAGAACAGGAATCGGAGAGATGCTTTCGATATTAAATACGTGAAATGATTAAAACCACTAAAAAACGTATTTCAACAACAATAATTAGTTCGTATTTCCAGTTGCACAGCCATATCAGTATACAACATAATACAGTTTGGAGTACTGGTTTAAATGTATGTATAATAACATTAATTTTGTGATGATATACATATATATATATATATATATTTGTATAAACGCACATATAGAATACACTCGTAGTTATATACACATTTTTGTCTAGCTGTATATATAGAATTCTCTCGTATGTACATACGTTCTTGTCTAGGCATGTATATAGAATAATTTCGTTGTTATATATGAGTTCTTCTCTAACTAGGTGCCTACATAATATTTTCATGGACACATCCTTCTTGTCTAGGTGTGTACATAATACTTTCATGGATAATATATGTTCTTTTCCAGGTGTGTAGATAATACTTTCATGAATATATACGTTCTTGTCTAGGTGTGTACATAATACTTTCATGGATAATATATGTTCTTGTCCAGGTGTGTAGATAATACTTTCATGAATATATACGTTCTTGTCTAGGTGTTTACATATACTTTCATGGATAATTTATGTTCTTGTCTAGGTGTGTACATAATACTTTCATTAATATATACGTTCTTGTCTAGGTGTGTAGATAATACTTTCATGAATATATACGTTCTTGTCTAAGTGTGTACATAATACTTTCATGGATAATATATGTTCTTGTCTAGGTGTGTAGATAATACTTTCATGAATATATATCTTCTTGTCTAGGTGTGTAGATAATACTTTCATGAATATATACGTTCTTGTCTAGGTGTGTAGATAATACTTTCATTAATATATACGTTCTTGTCTAGGTGTGTACATAATACTTTCATGAATATATACGTTCTTGTCTAGGTGTGTACATAATACTTTCATGAATATATACGTTCTTGTCTAGGTGTGTACATAATATTTCATGAATATATACGTTCTTGTCTAGGTGTGTACATAATATTTTCATAAATAATATATGTTCTTGTCTAGGTGTATACATATACTTTCATGAATATATATGTTCTTGTCTAGGAGTGTACATAATATTTTCATAAATAATATATGTCCTTGTCTTGGTGTGTACATAATACTTTCATGGATATATATACGTTCTTTTCGAAAAACCACTGCTTCAGTTATTGAGCAGTAATCATTAACTAGTCATAGTGGTTTAACACTTGACATAGGATATCCTAACAGGTAAAATGCCATATTCATATTCCATACAATTTTCAGTTATTACCATATCGCTTTATTCTTAAACCAAACTCGAAATTTCTGAAATTATATATACAGACTTTATATATATAAAACTCTCAACGATTGAAAACTAGGAGTCTGTTAGAAAGAAAAACCGAATCCAATAGATAGGTGAGATTCATAACTATATTCTGAGAAACAGAAACACAACATCATATAATTTCTGCTCATGCACAATAGTAACTTACTTTTCTTTTGCAGAACAACTCTGGTGTTAAGGAATATTTCATCAGTTTTTCAATGTAGTATTAATTCATAACCGAAGTTAGGGACAACGGAATACATATGCTGTTATATATAAACCGCTGAAGCGCATTACAGCATTTTAAATAAACAGCTTAGAAGCGCTTCTAAGCTGTTTATTTAAAATGCTGTAACGCTTCTAAGCTGTTTATTTAAAATGCTGTAACGTTACAGCATTTTAAATAAAGAGCTTAGAAGCGTTACAGCATTTATCAACCAACCATTTCCAGGGTGATAAAATGTATCTGCCTTAAACCAATATTTTTCAATATGTTTGAACTTACTCTGAAAGAAAGTTAAGAAGGATAGAAATGACAATTTATATTAGCCAAAAAACAATGGCATGGAAAATTACTTTAAAAGCAAGCTACATCGTCGGTTTCCATGTATGACAATACTTTATGCAAATTACTACACAGATAAGACACTAACTTGTCCCTACTTTACTTCACATATCTGAGAATTGGAACTGATATGCCACGAAGAATGTTTTCGGTTAATTCGCGACTGTGTGACGCCACAAAATGTCACACTTGTATCTGAATCTAGTAGAGTGAACGTCTACCATGGACAGAGGGTGTCTAATGTTTTGATCACGTTCATCAAGCAGTGTAGACAGTATATATAGGATGTACAAAACTTGTATATTTTTGGAGAAAGCAACCGTTTAACATTCTTTCAAAATGCGCTTGAAAAAGATGGCTATAGCCAAAATAACTATTCTTCATGATCTAGTCAAAAACATTTTACGATAGATTTAATACAAAATCATCATCGAAATTAGCTTCCACGTTAATGTAAATGTTATAAAGAACTCGTTTATAGAGAGGACATTTCTTTGTTTTAAAACTTCAGAACATGTTGTTAAACTCTATAGGAAGTACGAAAACAATATAATTTACACGTTTATACTGATAAAAATGAGATGGGAATGACCAGAAGAATAGTTAGTGCACATTTGCAAGTAATTAGATCTGTCTTTTGCACAGTTTAATGATTGAGAGAAACACCCATGATTACCTGTAGCAACTTTCTATTTGTCTTTTATCCTATGAACAAGAGAACTCAGAACAATGTATGTGACGCTTTGAGAACTCAGAACAATGTGTGAGATGCCTTAAGAACTCAGAACAATGTGTGTGACGCTTTGAGAACTCAGAACAATGTGTGAGATGCCTTGGGAACTCAGAACAATGTGTGAGATGCCTTGGGAACTCAGAACAATGTGTGTGATGACCTGAGAACTCAGAACAATGTGTGTAATAGCTTGAGAACTCAAAACAATGTGTGTGATGCCTTTAGAACTTAGAACAAAATGCATGACGCCTTGAGAACTCAGAACAATGTGTATGATGCCTTTAGAACTCAGAACAATGGGTATAACGCCTTCACATTTGTTATTATCTCAGCAGAATTTTAGCATTGTGCATCGCTTTAATATAGTAACATCTGGTGAGAGTAATGTCCAGTGGACTACATTTTGACGACCATAGTTAGACAAAATTAGCTCTTATTAATACAGATTGAATAAATCTTTACGCACACGCATACAGAAGACGAGACAACAATTAGCGAACAGTGTAAAAATCGATCTTTAGTTTTTCTGTATTACAGACACCTTTTCAACTAAATATCTTGAAGAAACTTTCTGACGTTCATAAGTCTTGTATATATACGTGTGAGTTTCGTAACTTTTCGAAGAACAACTCTTAATAATTAGATTGTTTTAAAGTACGTTATTTTTAAACACTCGAACTTCTGTCAAATCATTACTTCTAGAAATCGGTTTAGTTTTCATACGTATAGAATTTAGAATGGGGATTTGCTTAGAGAGGTCGATCGAAATTCAAACATATATTCTTTGTTATTCAACTTATTGTCAGTTGTTTAGTACTTTGTAAAAAATAAAAAACAATGTAATGGTTTAAAATGTAAACTTAATTACTTATACAAATCTGGCCATTTTCCAGTTTATTTCACCATTTCATGGTTACGTCTCAAGGTAATATATATTACCTATTAAAATCATTTTTATTAAGAAATGACGACTGATACTGCTTTTACGATTATAGATATTTATTGAATAAAATATTCACATTCATATTCCAGAAATATGTAGTGAAAAGCGTGAGCACTAAGTGAGGAGCAGTTTCATTTTCGTAAGATAACGTATAAATTTTCAACATCAATTCGTAGTTATAACGCTTTGTTTGTTTGTTTGTAATTAAGCACAAAGCTACACAATTGGGTATCTGTGCTCTGCCCACCACGGGTATCGAAACCCGGATTCTAGCGTTGTAAGTCTGCAGACATACCGCTGTGCCACTGGGGGGGGGGGCATAACGCTTTGTAACACAGACCTAAGTAAGGCAATTTCTTCCTAACGGTAGTTTTGATCTAAACTAATAAAAAGCTTTATGATGTCCGGCCTATTTTATTTTTGTAACGGTTTCTTTGTTAGGCGAGTTTTTTTGGCTTATTCGATACAATTAGGAAAAAAACCTCCAGTCTACTTAATGATAATGAAAGTGTTTTAGTTCTTCAATTACAAGTTCTATAAGTTAATATATATAAACCTAACTTCAGACTAGTATTGATAAGCCTAACTTCACACTAGATGTTAACACAGCAATTTCTCTTACTTCCTAAGTTTCTCGTATCTGTTTCTTCGCCGAAACACAAACTGAACTAACTAGCTGACTAACAAGTTCACACAATGTAAACTTCCTAATAGATTCAATAATTAACAATCACCTGTTCTAGACCAACTCTCGTTTTATACTGCTGAAATTGTTCTAAGAGTTTAGAGGAAATTTCACACATAAAGTCACACGATCATCATGTGACGCCAAACCTACCAACAAATCAAACGTCTAAGTTAAAAACATAGCCTTACAACATTATCATACCAAATAGCAACATACATATCTGTTTACTTCAAAATAAATGACTCTTTCTTCACACGACTGGTTTACATTTTCCATCTAATTATACCTAATTCTTTCGTAAAGTTATAAATTTTAAACGAAGCTATAAAAAACATTTACTAGCAGACTCGGAACAGCTTGAAAACACTTTGCAGTTCTGCTCATGAGCCTTTACATGAAAACGTAAACTTCTTGTTCAAACTTAACCTATATATTCAGTTAATGTTAAGGACCGAATGATATCCCTTATTCTTATTTTTGTTCTTTAGCTGCTCTACACACCATGTTCATTATTTTATTAAGTTACGTCATTCATGCTTATTGTTTCACTTTAAGAATATAGTATAATGTGTTTCATTGTTATTAGCTGATAACAAGGTTTTGATATGTGTTGATGAAAATTATCATTGCATATCTTATTTCTGAAAACAGATTTTTAATGTGTTGATGAAAATTATCATTGCACATCTTATTTCTGATAATAAAGTTTTAATATGTGTTGATGAAAATTAGCATTGCATATCTTATTTCTGATAATAAAGTTTTAATATGTGTTGATGAAAATTAGCCTTGCATATCTTATTTCTGATAACAAAGTTTTAATATGTGTTGATGAAAATTCGCATTGCATATCTTATTTTTGATAACAAAGTTTTAATATGTGTTGATGAAAATTCGCATTGCATATCTTATTTTTGATAACAACGTTTTAATATGTGTTGATGAAAATTCGCATTGCATATCTTATTTTTGATAACAAAGTTTTAATATGTGTTGATGAAAATTCGCATTGCGTATCTTATTTCTGTGTCCATCAAAATTTCGACATTTTCTTGCACTTGATGTTACATTATTCTCATATTTTCTGATACTGCCAACTCAGGTACATTAGTTTCAATTAAACGTTTCATAATAAGCTACGTACAACCGAAATAGCCACTAAAAACAGATAACTTATTATTTCCGATTTTCTCTTTTTTTCAACTATTTGCGTCGAGAGTACGTAACTAATATAATTTGGTCTGAATATAAAATGTTTAACACGGTTTGTATGTAAGAGTTATAGCTTATGACTCTGGTTTCACATGAGTTTTTGAAACATTGCTATACACGGATTTTCTGTCTATTGTTCGATCCCTTATGAAGCCGTGATCACAGTATAGATAAACCGTTGTGCAGCTTTGTGTTTAAAAAGAAACGAAAGGTTTAGTTGAACCTTTATACGGTTATTAAAATTAACATATTCTTTGAAAACTGTTTAACAAATTCTGATCACTTAAATATTCATATATATTTCTTGTTTAATATTGACTTTAAACAATATTTCATAGCCTAGTTGTATTTCGAGACATGAATTATTTGATACTGTTTTCATATCAGTTCTTATTAAATGAATATATGATAAGCATTCAAAATCTTAGTGTAGTATGTGACATATACTGAAAGTTTTATCTCCGAACTTTAACTGCTAGTATCGTTTTCATTTTATCATCAGTAATCTTGTATATAGTTCTGTTAGATTTATTTATATAGTGTTACGTCTACTTACATTCTATTAACAGCGTACTGGTATTTAAACCTGCAGTAACTGTAAGAATGGAACTCATCTGTTTTCATGATTGATAAAATTCCGAGTGGGAATTTTTTTTACGTGCTTAATTAGTACATGCGTCATCAATGAGTGGGAGATCCTTACTGTAGGTAATAAAAGACTGAGCGACTGGCTCTATACAAGGTTTACTATTGAAGAAACTAATTCTTATATTTTATTCTTACACTACAAACAAACTTATTGCGGCCGGTACTTAATAAAATATTTTAGCGAAACTATACTGTTTTACTTTATCATCTTTCTGTTATCACCAGGTTACTAAGCAGAACTTTCTGAAGAATAACATTTTAAACTAGCTGTTAAAATTCACGAAAATTAAGGAAAGAAGCTAACAGAGTTTAACATTTCTTAAAATTACGGACGGCACTGAGAACTTATCCAAACACCTAATTAAAATACCTACTTTTTAAGTCAAGAAGTAGAACATGGAGATAAATGCTTTTAGGCAGTGTGGTGTGCACAAGCCTCTCACAATAACTATTAAACCTATTCTTGGAAAACACAGATTACTAACGTGGTATCTCTACTGAAACCTGGGAACTTTATCATAGGATTGACTCTGCTCTATTGGAAAATATTCTAATTTTTATTGTAAAATGTAAGAATCATAATATATGGTAAATGTTTTAATACTTCAGTTGGAGATTTGTTGGTCTAAAGTAACTCGTACTATCTAAACATTCCACTAGAGCTGATGGGAATGTAACGCTGTAAGATGTATACATATTGAACAGATTAGACGTCTGGAGAACAAGTTATAGCACCAAGTACCTACACTGTGTGCCAGAATAAATATTTTCCGCAGTAGCTAAGTCTTCTAAGTTCCGAATTGTGTCACGCTAAACTTTAATTTACTGAGATACCTGTATTTCGTATGAATGTTATTCTATTTAGTAAAACATTAAAATACACTAAATGTGCTGTTTTCATTGCTTTGAACACTACAAGCACATCGTAGTAACAATCACTGTAACCGTTCGTTACTAGTTCGACACCAGTGAATGCTAAAGGAGAAGCAATTTTGACTTGTTTTTCTATACACACCAAGCTGATAAACCTATGGATTTCTAGGAAATATTTTTGTAATCAAATCTTTCTATTCAAACTACAAAACTATCCAAACATTTGAAATTGCGGATGAAATAAAACACAATGAAAATATAACATTTTATTCTTATTTAAATGACTAAGGCTCAACGAGTTAATTCTCGTGTGAATTTGACATTACACTGACACTTGTTTGTAAAGAAAGAAACTATTTCTGCTCGTACTATTGTTCAAGATTCGAGTAGTTTTGAACGATGTTTATATTCTTCAGGTTTGTGAAACAGTTTATTGTGTATTGTTGAAGCTCCGCCACTTAGGGCCACGATTCGTTTGAATGGTAAATAACGATGGTAGAGCTTGGTATATAATTTTCCTCAACGGAAATATGAAATGATAAGCTTCAATAAATCTTATGAGTTCTGAAGTGCTCCTCAAACGAAAAATGTTCCTCGGTTTAAGTAAGAAAACGTATTAAACTAAGTAATTAAAGAGAAGGTGGTAATATCCACAGTAAGTTCTAATTTTCAAGTAAACCATGCACTAAATTTATACAAGTTCCCAGTAGTATAATTCCGTTTTCTGATGACGTAGGCTAGCCTCAGGTAATGTTCTACCCCATTAAACTGAACTGCCTGACGCTGCTGATATTGTAAAAGAAAATCAACCATGATGTGTACAGGAGCTTCTAGCTATTAATCATTAATGCTAATATACACTTCTCGTTTGACACTAACGGGTTTGAAGAATGACATAAATAAAAAACGAAAATCTTACACGTTTGTGTGTGCGGTTGATACTCACTAGTTTTTAACATGCATTGTTGGTTTTTGAAAGTGTTTATTATCTTCCACTGGAAAGGGATTGTATTATAATGTCCTAAGTATCAAAATAATTTTACCACTCAGAGAAAGCAGAAGAACCAGACTCTCAGTGTATCCATTAGAACTAAGTACTCTCACTGCACTGAAGCACATGCACCTTCATTAGGCTTATGTGATCAATAAGCTAAACATAAATAATTCTTTTGGACGCTACATTGTTAACGAGAACTCAGCTTTCCAAATGTGATCCATTGGACTGGTAGGAGCTCTCACGAGCAACATAAATATATGTGTAAAAAAGCATATTTAAGCACATAGTAACTATGTGCAGCACGCAAACATATGAACTTGATTACAATATATTCTGTGAATATTTTAATATATAATGTAATAACAACATTAATATACTACAGTGACACATTTTTTTAGTGTAATGAACCACACATTGGCGTCGAGAGCAACAAACTGGATTCTCCTAAAAGCCTTGTACTACTGTTGGAACACAGTTTCAAGATAATTATAGCTCATGTTACTGAATAATATAACTATAGTAAGTTTTCAAAAATTCTTTATGTGTAAGAAATGAAGAACCACCAAGGTTTACCGTAAGTACGTATAAAGTAGGTTACCGCTATCTGAACAATAGAAGAGAGCAAAAACGTCGCAAGTTGATATAAGTAACTATTTGTTTGTCTCAGAAAGATAAGGGCTATTTGAACTCAGCCGTCTCTAATTTTAAGCTGATAGACTAGAGGCGAGGAAGCTGATTAATATCACCCACCGCCAACTCTTGAGCTACTCTGATCTTATCGAATAGTAGGATTTGACTGTCAATCTTATAATGCACCCATTGCCTGAAACTGGGTTGCGCGTTTTTTGCGGCAACAGGTTCTGAAACATGAATCCCCGGATTCACAATCCTGGCACGCTAAAATCTTTGCCCGGCCTTATAAATTAATAAGCGTACCGAAGTTCTCAGATCGTGCGGACATTTTCTACGTTTTAAAAATCACGAGTACAAATGGATTTTTATCAAACAAATCATAACTACCAACGTTGAAATCAGATTAATTTCATCAGAATAAGCTAACCACACTATTATACATAATAACACTAACTCCTGTAGTGTTTGTCACAAGTCTAGTAGTTTCAAATTGCCGTTATGTTAAATTTCTCCGTTGGTTAATCATTATTAGTGTGCTACAGTGTATATCTTAATTTTGTTTATCTATATTCTACTAGTATCATATAGTTTCTTAGTTTATAATTTAATATAGCTGTAGAGCTGTATACCTCCGTTCGTTACTATACTAGCATTTCATATTGTTGCTTTTCCATACAACTCCGTTCGTGTTTGTTACTATACTAGCATTTCATATTGTTGCTTCTCCATACAACTCCGTTTGTGTTTGTTACTATTCTAGCATTCCATATTGTTGCTTCTTCATACAACTCCGTTTGTGTTTGTTACTATACTAGCATTTCATATTGTTGCTTCTCCATACAACTCCGTTTGTGTTTGTTTCTATACTAGCATTTCATATTGTTGTTTTTCCATACAACTCCGTTTCTGTTTGTTAATATTCTAGCATTTCATATTGTTGCTTCTCCATACAACTCCGTTTCTGTTTGTTACTATACTACCATTTCATATTGTTGCTTTTCCATACAACTCCGTTTGTGTTTGTTTCTATACTAGCATTTCATATTGTTGCTTCTCCATACAACTCTGTTTGTGTTTGTTACTATACTAGAATTCATATTGTTGCTTCTCCATACAACTCTGTTTGTGTTTATTGTTTGTTTTTGAATTTCGCGCAAAGCTACACGAGGGCTATCTGCGCTAGCCGTCCCTAATTTAGTAGTGTAAGACTAGAGGGAAGGCAGCTAGTCATCACCACCCACCAATTCTTGGGTTACTCTTTTACCAACGAATAGTGGGATTGACCGTCACATTATAACGCCCCCACGGCTGAAAGGGCGAGCATGTTTGGTGGGACGGGGATTCGAACCCGCGACTCTCAGATTGCGAGTTGAGTGCCCTAACCATCTGGCCATGCCGGGCCTTGTGTTTATTACTATACTAGCATTTCATATTATTGCTTCTCCATACAACTCCGTTTGTGTTTGTTACTATTCTAGCATTTCATATTGTTACTTCACCATACAACTCCATTTCTGTTTATTGCTAGTCTAGTACAGTCTTGGCCAAAATGTTTGAGTATCTTTAACAACTAAAATCATTATTATTAAAATGGAATACAAATACATTTAGCGCTGTAAAACTGAGAAATACGTGTTATCTTAAACGTCTAAATATATAATTTGTATAATGAGACAGGTTCTATGGACATCATAAACGATTTATCACAACAGCAAACAATTTTATCAGACACCTGTAGAAAAATGTGTTATTCAGCATTTCACCTATCACAATAAAACCTTACCAAAACGTATATAATGACAAAATATAACATAAAATTAATATGTATAGCGTCTGTAATCTTATATCAGTTCATATTAAACATTCAGTATTTGGTTGCTCATCCTCGTACTTTAATAACCTCCACAAGGCTACGTGCATAATTTTAATGAGGTTCTTGATGTAATCCACCGTGACTTAATCCCACTTTGTCACTAGAAGGCGATACAACTCAGCTACAGTAGCTGGTTTAGAGTCATGGTTAGCATTTTTCCGGCTCAATTCTGGCCTACAGTTCTCAATGGAATTACAATCTGGAGACTATGCTGGCCATAGCAATCTTGTAACGCCTCCTAATCGAGATAATCCTGTACAATACGTGCACAGTGGACAGTGGCATTGTCATTCTGAAACAAAGTCATTGCCAAACCTTGCTCTAGCATATGGCAGAAATATCGTCTCCATGTGATGCCTGTAGGAGGCGCCATTGATGTTTTCCTGGAGGATATGTAGAGTAGATTTTCCATCATGATGAATAGCTGCCAAACATGTACTGCACCACCTTCTGTTTGTTCTCTGTGGGAAAGACAATCGTCCCTCATCTGTTCTCCAGGCAAACGACGATCACGAATCTTACCGTCAGCTTTATCAAGCCAGAAACAGGATTCATTTGAAAATATGACATGTCGCCAAGGTTCTAACTGTAAGTTGCCATGCCGTCTTGCCCAAGTGACACTGTGGCGGCGGTGAATTCTGGTTAATATCGGTTTGAAAGTAACATCATGCAGAATAACCTTGTTTGTTTAGTCTGTTATTCACTGTTCTTCTGGATATCCTGGAATGAATGTATTCATGCTATTACTGTCGTAAGGTGTTGCAAGACTTCTTTCGACCTTGACATGTTAACCTGATCAAAACACGGTCACCTCGGGTAGTGGTTTTTCGGCGTCTACGAGTAGACTTTCCTGGAACTACATTTCCTTATTCCGGTGACGTTTCTGAATTATGGATACAGTACTATGTGGGTGCTCTACTGTTCTGAAAAAATCCGTTTGCTTCAAGCCATTTCTGAACAATTTGACGCCTTATAACTTCTGACACATAACGAGGCATGACTCGACACCAAGTACAGAAAAATTAAAATCATAAATAATATTCAACGTTAAACTGGT
>NW_013666023.1:237456-258752 GCF_000517525.1 Limulus polyphemus | reverse complement strand
CTTATAATTGCGACCAAACTTACACCATTTAATCGTTTTTGACAACTTAAGTAAAACCGCTCTTCACACTTGAGTGTGTCTGTCACGAAATCTAGTAAGAATATCGATCAGTTAGGATATTTCCTCCTTCTTCTGGAGTTTTAACCCAAGGCAGTCGTGACAGGTATACGTCACTCGCTCAGGTTCAATATTTCTAAATCCTTCCTAAAGAATGTCACTAGAATCCGATCCTTGCGTAACTTATTCTTGTCTCATGTCACACAGTTCCTTTAGAATCTATTTCTAGCGTAACTAACTCCGAGTTACTCCTACTTGAAGTCATCTTCCTCTTCTAAAATCTAATCTCAGCGTAACTAACTCCGAGTTACTCCTACTTGAAGTCATCTTCCTCTTCTAAAATCTAATCTCAGCGTAACTAACTCCGAGTTACTCCTACTTGAAGTCATCTTCCTCTTCTAAAATCTAATCTCAGCGTAACTATCTCCCAGTGACTCCTGTCTTATATTTCTTCACTCCTCTAAAACTTAGTTCTCTTCTGTAACTATATCTCATTTACTTCTGTCTTATGTTTCTTCATTCCTCCAAAAACTAGCCCTCTGGTGTAACTGTCTCCAAGCTACCCCTGTCTTATGTCTCTTCACTCCTCTAGAATCCAGTTCTAGTGTATCTCCCAATTACTTCTGTCTTATGCCTCTTCATTTTATCCCTCTAAAATCATATCGTAGTGTGACTAACACCCAGTTACTCTTGCTGTATTCCATTTTACACTTATATATCAAAACTCCAATGCATTTAACTTCTAAGTATACTTGCTTTATATTACATTAGCTTACAAACATATAGTCATAGTGTAACCTAGATCCAGCTGTTCGTGTCATATCCTAAGAGTTAATATCATTTTATAAGAAAGAAGCTTCAGCTTCTGTGTTTAGAATTAAATCCTACATCATCTATAGCCATGATTACGCCTTATTGACTGACACCTCTAATTCCTGTTGTAAGAAGTTTCTGTGAAGAAAAGAAAAGTCAATTTTAGACCACATTTATTTACAAACTTTCAACAGACCTTCACTGTGTGTGAATGTTTGCTTTCAATGCCACTTTTGAGAAAACTAAATGAACAAACATTTATTGGAGCTGCATCGGAAGACTTGACGGGTATGTGGATAATGGAATGGAATTACTCTGATTCCAGTTTCTTTGGACATCTTTCCCATTATTTCAGAAGGTGACTGTAATTGCGTGAAAGTTTTCCTTTTCAACATTTATTAAATCTAACTTCTTGTTTAATATCTTGTGAACGAAACCAGATGTGCTCAAATTCATTGCAATGGCCTTTTGAGTCGGAGGGTTCACTTTCTTAACTATAGTTTTTGAGGAAGAAAGCGTTACGCTAAAATTGGATTAGGTGTGACTTCAGAGCCCGTTGCTGTCCCAAATACTCTGCTGTGAGAGTTTTTATGTAACCATAAACAACACTGAGGGCTCCCTTCTTTGAAATTTTGTGACCTTTGGCTCTAAACCTTTTATAATATCTTAATACGAAATCTCTCCTCAGAAATGGCCGTGAAATAAGTCTGTCAATGGTGGCATTGCACTTTCAAATGTTCTGGAAATAGCCATGAACCAAATATATATAAGTGCTAAGCATGTTGTTCATGGCGCCACGGTTCGCATATGCTGTGACGCGCCACTGTATTAGCATAAATCGCCTATAAAGAGCAATAAACCGTCTGTAGAAGAGAGGACATCGACGTAATCTAGTTGTATCTTAAATAAAGCATCTTCCTCTTTTCTGCACTTCACTATATAGAGCTCGCTGTCAGTATCCCTTTCTTGGTATAATCAATCTACAGTATAATTGTAATTTCTCCTATATCTAAATAAATATATGTCTTATTTACTGTAGAGCAATCTCAGGTGCAGGTGAATTGTTCGTAAATTCAAGCCTACTTTACTTATCAGGTGTCACTTTACTTCTATATGGTATGATTCTAAGCTCTGCTTTTCTCATCTATTATATTGGATACTTTATCCAAACGTATCTTCCCTATCGTGTTTCATTTCATTGCCATAAAATATATGATTCCATTGTCATTAACTGCTAGATAATCATAAAACTTCGTACGAATGTTTGCCATATTTCCTACAGCACATGCATACATTATTCTTTACAGACATATCCATTACAACCAAAATGTATTAAAAATGTTCAAGGTATTAATGAATCATTTCAGGTTGAAGTATTAAAACCTAATGCCTCATTTTAAACAGTTCAAACAGCACAAACTTTTTGTCTTTATAACAAAGCAGCACTCGACACGCTGGTCAAAAATACTGGCCCACTGTTCCACAAAATATCTCAAGACATTGGTTAAAACTACTAGCACACTGTTCTTCAAATATCTCGTGACATTGGTTAAAAATACATGTACACTACTCCACAAAATATCTCGTGACATTGGTTAAAAATAGTAATACACGCTTCCACAAAATATTTCGTGGAATTGGTTAAAGTTACTAGGGAGGGTATTTTTATTAAATATTTCTAATTCCTATGAGAAATATCATTAGTATTTGCATCACTACATATTTGTTTGTCATTAATAATTGTATCACAACGCATTTGTAACATGTGCATCGCAATGCATTTGTTTATCATTAAATTTTGCTTTGCAACACATTTACATCATCGATGTCTTGATGGAAATATATTTGTTATCACTGAGTGGTTGGCATATTTACTATTCCTGCATTTACTGTTTTTGAGGTAGCTATAAAAAGAGCCTGATTCAGTCACGTGCAATGTGCCTATTGTTATTCTGGTTAACCCCATTATTGGCGCATATCTGTTCCGTACCCTTGCTGAATTCCTTAGAAACCGTAAAAGAATGTTTTTTGAGAGAAATAAAGGTACGTTTATTTTTACACTGTACTTCTATTAATGTTGAATGTTAAATGCCTTTGCGGAAATTTCTAGATATTCGCTATACATTCCTTTTAGAGCGAGAGATATTGTATCACCATTTATGCAAATTATTCCCAAGGTAGTATTCAGTTCTCTCTCTGCATTTTAATGTTTTAAACTCAAAGCTTAAGCTCATTATTCTACATGTGTTTTTTTTTCTTCTCCAGTGTATTTTGTCCATGTGTCTGTGCTTCAGTTTTTTATTTGTTTTTCCATCATTGAATAACACCAACCCCTTACCCTTCGCTTATAAGGAACGTTTTCCATACACATTGCAGTTAAGTGTTATAATTTTTCCCTTGAAATTTTCTAATGTAAAGCTTGGTGATTTAACTACAAAACTTCTACTTCGAAAATATACATTATATAAAAAATTTAAACTGTTGTAAACTCGCTCAATAAATGTGCCAGTTTTATCTCTCAATTTCAGTATGTATCTCAAGATTTTGTTTGTTTAAGCACAAAGCTACGAAATGGGCGATCTGTGTTGTGCCCATGACGGGTATCGAAATCTGATTTTTAGCATTATAAGCCTCCAGACTTACCGTTGAGCCACTGAGAGACATATTTCAAAAGAGAAGAAAAGATTGCATTTGAGCTTGTAACATTTTATATTTTCATTATTGTTACTTTATACACAGTACAGTCCGTTTAATCAGTTATTCTATATATATATATATAAGTTTTAATTGGTCTTCGATTTTTTACTTTTCTACATTTATTAGATTATTATAATTAGATCGTAAAATATTTGTTATCTCTCATTGGCTGGCATTCTTCCTTTTCTTACGTTTTATGTTTTTAAAGTATCTGAAAAAATGCTTAATTCAATAGCATGTTGTGTTAATGAACATTCATATCGATGTTTTCAGTACTCTGATGTTATTACTTTGTATTTACCTTCTTTTGTATTTTCAAAAATTCACTGAGGAATTATCATCACTAACATATAAGAAACTAGGTAGTTGTTTTATAGTTAAAATGAACATTCAAATATAAGATGTTTTAATTAGATACTCCTAATATATAATTATGACCCTTTGTAACTGTCCTGAAAAAAAATGACAAAAAGTTTGATGTGGTTTATTACTTACCAGCTACTGATAGGAAGCACTGTCTGACCAAATACTGAGTAGTAAACATTTCAGCTGCAAAAAACGTGGACATGACATCACTTTTACGTCCACGCACACAAAGCGTTAATATGGTAATACAATACACATACAGTTTTACTTAAGTCCAGTGAGTGTCGTACGCCTATTAAATTTCTTTAGACTGTACTATCTGATTCTTAAGATGATGTGTTTTTATGTGTATAGACATTCTTATCCATCTGTTGTTTTGTATTCTTCATTATCAGATAAGTTTAGACTTTAGTAGTTGATCGATCATGGTCTTATGGTTAGCCTGACTTTAGTAGTTGATCGATCTTGGCCTTATGGTTAGCATGCCACATTGAAGATTGAAGGGTCAAGGTTTGAGACTTTTTATCGGTTATTCGGAAACAGGGCTAACCACAAGGCCATACTCGGTCAACTACTAAGGTCAGGCTAACTATTAAATAAACAGATTTAACCTTTTGTTTGAAAGAGATTTTAAAATTTAGTATGTCATGTTGTAAGTACTGGAGATTGATTAAATCTGATTTAGTGTTCATAAACTCGACCACATAACTCCATATAGTCGTGATCTTACTTTATATTTAATATAATCAAATTTGCAGAAAGATATTGACTGGCTTCTTCATTACTCAATTCTAGGATCCGTCTATCTACGTGTACGTTATACAGTTAGAGTTTGTCAAGGCTGAATTGAAAAACGCTGTCTGAAATACAGTTATGTGTTAAAAAAGTAATATTTTTTTTTTAAAGTTAGTGAAAGGAACACCTAAGCTCAGCTTAACGGGTCGATATTATAGGCCTTGCGGTTCTGAAGAAGAGATAAAGGATTAATTTACAACTATCAGCGATTCGTCAGTTAGTGCCTATTCTCACCTTGGTTTGATGTCTTAAACACGTGTCAACCCTTACATGGCGTGCACTGATTTAGTAACTGTTGTGGCACAGCTTTGAATAGCTTATTTTTCAATGGCCTGGAGATTTTTTTCTGTGTTTACCTTAAAAGTTCTAAGGGAAAGGAATCTAAAGACTTGTATTTCAGTACAAGATTGAAATCCGTTACATGAAAAGGTGAACTTTGGTTAGTATCATGACATTCAAGTGTTATCAAAACTAGAACATAGTATTGCGTTTTTTTTTTTTTTCATTTACCAAAATTCTCTACTGTTTCATACAGTTCAGATTTAAGCACAATTTAAAACTTGAAAACATAATTTTATGGAAAATATAAAATGAAGAAAGGGGGGGGGAGAGAAACAGTTTTATTTATTTTTTGCATTCATTTACACCCACCTCAGTACAATATACACCAAGTGTTATGAGATATGAATTAATATTTGCTTATTTTTTTGCCACGGTGTTTCTTTGTAAAGTTAATGCTCTTTCATAGATCAATATAAGAGGTAATGTGTTACTTTGATTAGACATTGGTAACTTGTGTGAAATAACATTGGCCAATTACAAACTCAGAAGATACAAAAAAAATGGTTAAGATTGCTACAAATAATAATTATGTGGTCTATGTAACGACAACGAATATCGTTTGGCTTAAATTCTCATAATACATAATTATTTTACACTTAGGACAGTTTTAAAGTAATGATTACGATTGGAGCAATTTTTAACGTTTTCTTTGTATTTTCAGCTTTCATATTTTTGTTTGTCATTGGTACTAGATTTAAGATTCGTGTTATTTTTTTAAGTTTCAGAAAATGTTCAAATTATTGACTCAGTTTCTTATATAAGTTTCTGAATTGATCTTCCAACATTAAAAGAGACTGGAAGAGATGCGGTTCATATCAGCATTTTGATTTACGAGAAGAGGAAAAGAAAGATGTTAGTAGACAACGCATTCTGTTCTACCAAATCATTGCAAAAACAAAGGAAAGAAATTGCCTTTTATTATCATTCACCAAAGGTTACTCGAAAAGTCATATAGCTATGTATTATGTTTCTTTCCCAAGGATAGTTACTTTATAAAGTAACGTTGTATACGTGTTTTTATTTTGTCCATATTATCTAATCATATCAATCTGGAGTGTCTTCATAACATAATGTTTTCTCCAAAAAAAAAGTATCAACTCTCTATTTCAAGCATTTGTTATCTGTATTCGTTACTTTACATAAGAAGCATTTTTCATCACTTCCGGTTAGAAAAAACGTGGGTCTTTCATCTTAATTGTACGAACAAAAAGAATCCTAGTTAAGCTTTTTTTTTGGTAATGTAGAGATCCGAGGAAAACAGTTGAATGTTAATACTTTATCTTTATACTTTATAGTTGACTTGTCTCTTTATAAATATTTTTCTCGTATCTATTTTTAAAAGAGCTTTTTAGCCCGTTGTTTTTGTTGCGTGAAATATAATGCCGGATTAGCTTTGCTTGAAAACACGCTATCTAAACTACAATATTCTGGGTTCTTATAAAGTTTCTGACGTGTTCGAACATCAATAAAATGAATACCAATGAGACCCTAAGGAACATAAATCTACAGTTACCGAAAACGGTCACCTGAGAGCTCTACATCTGCTCAAATTGGCCACTATTCAAGTCTACGATGGCCTGTATCTCTGGGATGATGTGATAGACATTAGAACGAAACTGCCCAATATTCAACGTGTCTACATGCCGCCAGATGGTCCACTTGATTTTATGCTGTGGGAATACCTGAGGCTAGTTGTGTATCGTGTAATGCCTGCTACGTTGTTGGACTTGACAGATGACATCCGACAGCATGTAATCCTGTTGTCTACCAAGAATTATTACGCTAAACAAATAATATTCATTGTACTGATATCAAACAAGTATTGTTTGTTTGTTTGTTTTGAAGGGCTATCCGCGCTAGCCGTCCCTAATTTAGCAGTGTAAGACTAGAGGGAAGGCAACTAGTAATCACCAGCCACCGCCAACTCCTGGGATACTCTTTTACCAACGAATAGTAGGATTATAACACCCCCACAGCTGAAAGGGCGAGCATGTTTGGTGGGACGGGGATTCGAACCCGCGACCCCCAGATTGCGAGTCGAGCGCCCTAACCACCTGGCCATGCCATGCCATCAAACAAGTAAAGAATTATTGTAAGAATCTGTTTTTCGCCCCGACATAAAGGTGAAAACAAACACTTGGCCATTGGATTATCTTTGTGGTCTTAATTATCAGTTATCTAGCTTCAGATTTTGACTGCGCATCGGTTCCGAGTATTTTGAAAACAAAACAAGAAATGTAATTATGGCGAGGCTAGTAAAACAAGGAGTAAATACTTATATCCTAAAGGTAACGCATATAAGCTACGGTCATTACTCACAATGGCATAAATCATATCCATCTTTATAACTTGTTAGAAGTGTTGTCCTTTGTTACTGAAAAATTCAATTCTCATTGCCAAAGTTCAATTTGATAAAAGAAGATTCGTCCGTACCTAAAATCACGCATATTTTCGATATTTCTTGTTATATTTTACTATGATTGTTTAAACTGTTCTTTGATGTAAACTTAGACTACTGTCTCAAAAAAGAAATGAAATTTAAATCTATTTTGTTTAATTTTTTGAAATGAATACTTTTACGTCAAGTTTGACTCAACTCCATTAAACGTATACATAAACGCGAACTGGGACTAAAATATTGTTCTATTGGGAAGAATTCGGTTTACACGTTAAAGATTTTAATATTTTCATAATCTATATATAATGTAAATAAACGTCTAATGAAAGCGAAATAATAATTTGTATCTGACCAGTTTCATTAGGTGTAGTTAACTGAATTTAAATATATAACATTTACATTTCCAGCAAGCTTCGTGGCAATATATATATGTGTGTGTGTGTGAAGGTTAATATACAAAGACTGAACTTGTATTGAAAGGGGGCGATTGTGTAGCAAGAAAGATTCGTTGGTCAAACAATAATTTTTTTACATTCAGGCAGATATTATACATCTTCTCAGTTTCTGATCTACTTCACTGAATCAATAAGTCAATAATTCTTATGAATTTAAAACTGTTTATTTAATCGTCATGTATTTCAAAAACTGAAAGTTCCTTTTCATCTAGAAATGAATACGTTCCTGGTAAGAGCGAATATGTTGTAATCCATTTATTCACTAAAGAACCTTATTTTACGCTAGAGGCTTAGAAACATGAATAAAATAGCTAACTAAAAACCCATATTCTGCTGAATATATTATACGAATTATTTGTAGGAGTTTATACGTTGTATTGTAGTGAAATGACATAACACTTTGTTGCACAATTTGTTTTTTCAGTTAGTCCAAGAGGCTATAATTTAACACTAATGTCGTTTAATTTGATTTGTGAATAGAAGGTAAGGACCAATTCCGAAATCTTTAACTTTAGAACGATTATAACATGTACTAGTTGCAGATATAAGAATTCAACTAGATTTAGAAATGTTCATTCTGAATATCAAGCTGTTTATACGGTACTATCAAAGGAAAATCATCCTAGTTATCAGGAAATTGCTATTGTTCGGCGAGCTATTTCTGGTGGTTATTTTACGCTTTTGCTGATCAATTTCAAATTTGTTTTTCAAACTTTCATAACTTCCTGGCAAAAGAGTGCTGAACTTTATACTGCTTCAAAAGCAGCCATTATATGGCCTTTACGATAGAGGACTACTGCCGCTTGTGATATTTATATACAAGAGTGGCTGTGTGTTAGAGAGTATTATATTTTCTGTATTTCTTTTGTTTTTCACTTTGTTTGTTTTAATCCCTGGTAAACAATACAATTTCACGCGTAAACTAGGCCGCATCATAAGGACCTTGCCTTACAGATTTACCATTAGTGCTGGCCTAAAAGAGCGAGAAAACCAAAAAGACCTAAACGAATAACAAGTAAAAGCTAGACATTGAGTAAATGGGAACTCACTCAGCCGTACATTCAGCGAGTAGGATACGCTCACTTTCCCTTCATGCGCGAGTGCTTTCCTTTTCACATGGAAAACCATACATGTTGATGTATCTGTGGTATCTTTGTACAATAATGTTACAAATGTCTAGTTGATATTATATGTAGAAGGAATTTTTATCTAGTTTCTGCTGTATACATAAAAATATTTAATATTATAATTGGATACTCTTCCTTCAATTGTATTAAACAAAGAAATTACTTGCTCACTTTGAAGTTTTATGTTGTATATAACATGTGTTTTTATTCTTACAAACAATTTTTCAATATAACCATCTCTTCATGTAGATACATAGATAGTCATTGTTTTATTTTTAAGGTATACATATTTATGAAATATTGAATTTTTGAACGTGGTTGTATGTACTATTAAAACTCATAATATCTTCCTCTGAAATAAACGTTGAAATTGCACTAAAATTAGTGTTTAATATATTGTCCTGCAGTACATTGTTTTATGTACGACTGATAACGTTTAGACATTAGTTTGAATACATAAAATATTAAATCTTTAAAATACGCAACCATACTTAGTAGAAACTTTCAACCACATAATTTTATTCCGTTACCACAAAAAAAAAGCTTATCCAAACAAGTTTGTATTATATTGTGTTAAACACGAGTGACTAAGCATCCTTCTAGAAACTAATTTCAAGGTCTACTTGGTAAAAATATTAGTCGCAGATAAAATGAAACGGATTACTTCAATCCCACCAGGATCAGCAATGAAGTTTACATTTTCATATTCAATCTTTGTAATAACATCAGGGTAACTTGGAAAATATAAGATAACGTGATCTATTTAGACAGAGTCAAAATACGCATTTTCTGCAAATATTGTGTAGAATTTATTATTATAATAGAGAATAAATAAAATTAAGGTTAAATAGTTAAGTTTACAAACTTACAGTACATTTGGTACTCAGTTGCAGTGCGAGTTGGACGGTGTACGTATGTTCGATTAAGTTGAAAGTTGTGCACAGTGTTAGAAACTGTTGGACTTTATACCACAGTTTCACAGAAAGCTAAAATGAATGCACAGTTTAGGAGGCCGTTAGACAGTATACACAGGTTTAGTGTAAGTTGAAAAGTGTACACAATTTCAGACACCTTTAGACAGTTTACAAAGTTTCATTGTAAGCTGTAAGATGTACACATAATTTCAGAGACTGTTGGACAGTGTACCAAATGTTAAAGTAAGTACACAGTTTCAGAGATCGTTGGACAATGTAGAAAGTTTTGGTGTAAGTCGAGAGGTGTACATAGTTTCAGAGACCATTGGACGGATGACAAAGTTTCAGTGTAAGTCTAGAGGTGTAGACAGTTTCTGAGACCGTTGGACAGGGTACAAAGTTTCAGTGTAAATTGAGAGGTGTATATAGTTTCATAGATCGTTGGACAGGGTACAAAGTTTCAGTATAAGTTGAAAGCTGTATACACAGTTTCAGAGACCGCTGAAAGGGTACACAGGTTCAATGTAAGATGAAAATGTGCACAGTTACAAACTACGTTGGAGAGTGTGCAAGGTTAAGTTGAAAAGTGTAGAATATACATATTTTCTGACTACGTTTAAAAGCATACACAGTATCAGAGAAAGGTGAAGAGTGTATAATTACTGAATTTGCCGGACTACATATACAGCTTCTGGGTACATCTCTGTCTGTGTGCGCAGCATATAAAAGTTTGAAAGGTCATTAGGAGAATGAAAATAGTTTCCAAGTGAAGTGGACAGTGGGCATTATTTCAAAGCAGGATGAATAATGCGCATAGTTCCAGAGTAGGCCTAAGCTAGAAAGTACAAAATGTTTTAGAATACGATAAAATAGGCACTCAACTTCTGAGTACGTTTAAGAGTGTACACATTATCTGAGCAGGATGGAGTGTATACATCTTAGTCTCGATGGTAGAACGAACACAATTTCTCAGTAAGTTGAAAAGCGTGAATTTAGCAAGAAGAACATGGAGCTCCAAGGAATTTATTTGCTACTAGAATTACCTGAAAGTATAAATACTTTTGAGAAGAAGCGTTTCTTTGCTCTAGAATGGGTTGAACCGTTCTGTGCGTCAGCGCACTGAGAGAAATTAGTATTTCCTTCTTTGCAAACAGATGTCATTGTAGCTATTCCAACTCTGTTTGTGAAAAGCTGTTTTATTTGATATTTATATCCTGTAAACGTATCTGTTACAATAATATAGTCCGTTTTTCTTCTCGATGTAAAATACTGACTTAGTGACGAATAATAATTGGTTTTCAAGAAGTATTTTCAAAATACATTGTATGAAATCCTTCTTAAATCGTTGTTTACGATTTTCAGTAACGTAAACTCGAGTCACGGAGAGAAATATGAGAGCAATTTTAAAGAACAAAACCTGATGAAATGAGCTATGCCTGTAATATTCCAAGATTACTTGAGTCACGATGAAAACTAGAAATGCATTTTTAAATAACACACCTCGTAGAATGCTAAGCATTTAATATCCATAGATTAAATTAACATCATGCTCGAAATAGATTGCTTTATGTGTTTCATCACAAGAAAAAATATAAATATGTCTGTTATTCTGGAGTATGTAACTGCTATTAGTAAAGGTTTTAAAAAATGTGTTTTGTTTGCTGGAAACCAGTCTCATAAAGTATAAACCACAGCATATATTAAAATACTATTATTCCTATTTACCCCACAAATACGAATATCACTTCATTAAACTATTAAAGATAAATATTATGTGCCAATGTTTGCTCAAAATGGTTTATAGCTTTTAAAGCTTTATTTCTTCCTATAAACCAACACTTTCAGCTAGGAACTGCTATGGTTTTGTTCGATAAAACCCGCACGAGACATGAAAACAAACTCACAACAAACATAAACAATCATAACTGAATTTATTCTGGTCGTGTTCTCATAAGAAAACATTGGCGTTGAAACTGAACGTCAGAGTAGCTTCTGTTCGCCACATGCTCGGGCCTTTTTGCCAAGTCAACGATCTAGTGTTGACTGAAGGCAAAGTGTTCAGAACAAACACTTAAGTAGCAATGGCTACGTCCATTTTTTTTTCTTACATATTGCGAAGGCGAACGATTTAGAAAATGGAAATATTGCTGGTATCTGAAGTTATTTTCGATTTAGTAAAATAAATGTTTTTCTTTGGTATAAACGGTATTGTTGATTTTAGCGTTTTTGGTTTCTGTATTGCAGCATCAGATGGTGTAATTTAATACAAATAACACAAAAAACAGTGAAACAGCATGTTGTTTTTACTTCATTTTCTAAACGAATCTCGGAAACAGATTCCGAACATACTATATCTAGTAATAAATAAGTTGCCTAGAATATTAACCAACAATTAAGGAGGAATATATTTTTTTTACTTTAAATCCTGATAATATTTCATTAAATGAAGTTGGTTTACTCTAATACTGCAAGTTAAATTAGTTCTACACGGCCTAATGGTTTGCGTGCTGGGCTGCGTATCAGAGGGTCTAAGACTCGAGCCACGTACGCTTACGAACACGTTTCACACTTTAAGTTGTGGGGGCGCTAATAACTCTGATAATCAATACCGGTATTTGTTTAAGAGTAGCTGCATAGACGGAGAGTACTACTGGCTATTTTCCTTCCCTCTAATCATCAGTTCTAAATTAGGTATGGCTATACCTGAGAACCAGAGGTCTCTGATTCGGACGCTTAGCTCGTGTATTTCATAAAGTATTGTTCAGGCTGAAAATACCGTTCTAATTATCTGAACTTGACCCATTGTATAACATCATCATAGGTTTTGTAATTAGTTCTGACATCGTGTATAGAATAAGATGTCCTGCAACCCCTAATTGCTCCCTTATAAATATAATCAGCGTGTGAATAATTATAAAGTAATGTTCTACCTGTTGTCACTTCACATCAGGTATAAAGGGGGTTAAATTTTGAAAATGTATATAATATCCTGCTCTTTGTAAAGGATGATTTATTAAGAGAACTCTTCAGAAATTGTTTGGTATAAATTTTCCCTCAGAAGAAAAATTAACATAGCAATGTTTCTTTATGTGTAATGTAGGTCTATCAAACCTTAATAAACAATGCAATAAATTAAATACTTTATGTGGAATAGTTTGTGTTTTAAGGAAATGTCACTTCTTCTGGCATGTGTAAATTACTCTTTTTTTTGTTATTTCTCAAACTGAAAAGTAATCATTTAAATGAGACCTCACTATTTAGTACTTTAAAAAGCAAAGTTTCTGCAAACTTCATATAATTTAGTGAGTATTTTAATGGTTTCTTTGTTTGTTGTGAATTTCGCGCAAAGCTACACGAGGGCTATCTGCGCTAGCCGTCCCTAATTTAGCAGTGTAAGACTAGAGGGAAGGCAGCTAGTCATCACCATTCACTGCCAACTCTTGGGCTACTCTTTTACTAACGAATAGTGGGATTGACCGTCACATTATAACGCCCACACGCATGAAAGGGCGAGCATGTTTGGTGGGACGGGGATTCGAACCCTCAATTATACCCGATTGCGAGTCGAGCGCCTTAACCACCTGGCCATGCCGGGCCATTTTAATGGTCTTCAAAATTCTCAAGAACGTAATTTTAAACATTGAACCAGAGTTACAAAAGAAGGATTTGTACTGTTAATATTTTGTGTTACTTCGTACTTAAATGTTGATATCTACGTGAATAATATTTGCTGGCATTGAATAATAGCTTTAGTTTACATAATGAATATATTTATAGGTTCTGTTACAAACAGAACGTTTTATTACGTTGGACAGTGGGGGGGGGGGGTGGAAAATGGAAGAATATTGGAATATTAATTAACCTTCAAATTATCGACTTGTAAATATGGCGTTTACTGTAATGAGGTCCAGGGTGAATAAATGACCAAAAAATTTGGTTAAATCAATCGACTTGTATTTACAATATAAAGGAAGCCCCAATAGTCATTAGTGGGGTTTATTGCGATAGTGATGGGATTTTTGTTTAATTGTTTGTGTGATTTGTATATTATTAGGGACCTCGTAACCATCCGTAAGTCATGATCGTTAACCTCTGCATGACACTGGAGAAGAAGAACCGATAAATTCATGGGTCCATAAGCAAATCGGTGTGTGTTCTTGAAAATGTTTTTATAAATACAATGATACATGGACCTGTCAGTAATATTGAGGCTAATACATGCATACGTGAACGTATGGATGAATGGGTAAAATAATAGAAAGAAGAGTAGATGTAAAGAAGAAAATGGATTATTGGTAATAATTGGACTAATAAATACATATTTGGATGAATGGGTAAATGGGTGAATTTATGAATGAAAAAAGAAGAAGAAGAATGAATTGACCAAAAGATGTGTAAGAATGATATATGGGTGTAATAGATAGTTGGATACATGAAAAGAATTAATAAGGAAAGAGAAACGGGAAAAATACAGATTTCATAGGAATCGGCAATCAGTAATTCTAGAGATTTAAAGTAAAATGAGTTCTAAGCACTCTGTTACAACTGATTTCTCATCTAATACCAAAGGAGATGAAGTGAATTGAAACAGAATCCTGTCGAGACTACGCGCAGTGATGCCAGGTTGAAATATGAATTACTGCTGGGGGAGGCAGGAAAAAGAGGGAAAAAGCACTGCAAATTTTCTAGTGTGTATGCTTAAATCACGCTGAAACAAGGGGTGATTAATTCTAGACTTCTTCAACACAGCTTCCTCATGCAAGTAAGCAAGTTGAGAGAGCTAACTTCAACTACCGCTTTAGGTAGTTGAAGTTTTGCTAAGAGCGGCTAAACTTTTAGAGAAATAAGCAATTTAAACTTTAGTAATAAAGAACAACGAAAGTGAAAAACCTACAATGTGGAAAAAATTATATAAATATAATAGTACTGTCTGTTGTATATCCATGTAACTACTTCTATATAAATATAATAGTAGTGTCTGTTGTATGTCCATGTAACTACTTCGCAGGGTGTGGATGGATCAAAGTTTTCCTTTGAACAAGAGAAGAATTGTTCGATGGCCAGCAAGAAAAAAATGTTCTAATGATAATGAATAGGTAAAATAATGGAAAATGCATTTTCACTAATAATCAAAATATGTATATGTTTTTACATACTTTACTTTCGTCACCACAACTATAGTCATGGTATTAATATATTTATGCTAATATGAATAAAGGTTATTATAATCGAACTTGCGTGTGTTCATTCATTAATGTAAATCTGTGTAAATCTCAGTCATTTGTGTCATGTTCGTATTTTGGTTCTTATGCCACCATTTTTAGTGAGCATAATCAGGTCTATTGCTATATCGTTAAAACGTGTATAACCAATCGATCGACAAGGCTTTGCTGTCAGAAAAGCGACACCTTGTTCTAAAAACCATTGGAATGATGCGATATGGTGATAGCGTGCTTCTGTATGATTAAGGGATCAAGCTTCAGTTTAGGAACGTTCATAAGAACAGTCTCGACATCAGAAATATTTAGTGTATTGATAAAAAACTCGAAATGTTGATAAAGATAGAATTTTTATGCAATGTTTGAAAATAAGTCATTAATAATATCAGTTTTGATAACAAAACATATTTGGTAAAGCTTAGATAATGTTTTTAAAATACTGTATTTGTTAATAATTTTTAGAAAACAAAATGACACTTTTCAATCAGTTATTTAATAGTGTGTTCTAAATAGTACTTCTTTTTTAACACAGTTTATGTTCGAGTTTTTGCTCTACATGCACATTTAAGTCGACTGAACTGTACATATAAATGGACGAGACGACATACTTTGGTTCTATTAAAGTTAACAATAGATAGTATATTTGTTTACATTCGCGCTCATAATTCCATTGAAATATACATCGCTGGACAACTGGTACATTTTCATTATCCAATGTGCATTACCTTCGTTGAGCGTACAGCTCATAAGATTGCATGAGCCATGTTCTACATCTGGTTTCTTCTTTAATTAACAATCTGCTGTAATGTATGATAAGCACGTAGTGATTTTAACAAACTTTGTGCTTTGCATCTCAAAAGTTAACTCGGGTTATCAGCTTTGGCGCTAAGACATTAAGGTACATAACGTTCTTAACAATGTGCATTTCTGTAGTTTTTGAACAAAATTTCTCTAATAAAACATGTTTTTGAAATTCGATAGAAAGGTACAAAATTGGGTCTAAAATACGAGGGGTTAGATTTCGATAAAAATATATCACGACGAATACCATACTTATGTAGAAGATAATGTGTATGCGAGAAATTTAAGTTTTTTGTGATGAAGAATACACCTTTTCTTACCTATACTCTGAACAAGAGAGTTAAGCGCTAAGTGCTATTCTAATGAAACACTATTTGCCCTTTGGAGAGCGAGATAACTACACCTCTGCCTAATCTAATTCTCGAGGAACATAAAGTATATTGAGATGGGAATGTTAAGTACAAAGATAGCTCGAAAACTTTATCCTCCAAGGCTTTAATGATGTCACAGATGTCTGTTTGTGCAAGTAATGTTGGGATCTAAGGGGTGGTTTTCCTAAGGGGTGGTTTTTGTACAAAAAAGTATAACTCTCAGATGAATAATATTCAGAAATAATAATAAATCATTTCCTAACGCAGATCCGCATTAATATCTAAAATACATACGAAGGCAACACTAGCGCTTCCTGAATAATGTAGTGGCTTTTATTTTTGTAAATCGTTCTTTGGTATCTAAGCTATGAATATTTCAGATAAATATACGGCAATAAGATTCAGAATATTACAGTTCTTATATTAAGTCAGTTTAATTTAACATATTTTTCATACTCGTGGCTATTCAACTCACTCATACTTTTTATCCGTACAGCTGTCGGTGCAACAGTCACTTTGTAAGTTAACTTCAATAATTATGTGACTAGATTTTCTAACACCAGGAAGGTAGCCAATTATCAATACCCAAATTCTGCCATCCACGCCAAGTAAATTACTGTCTCTCTTCTAATACACACACACACACAGCTTACAATGCGGTATTGTTCAGATTGTATTGAATCTGTGGTGTTGTACGAATTCAAACCTGGCTCACCAGCTTCAAAATGCACAACTCTACCACAGAGCCAATCCGGCTCCTTTTTTTTCATAATAATGGAAGTCAAAATTTCTTGAGTTAATGACTAGTGTTACTTTATTTTAAACCGGTTTAATACATATGTAACACCGGTTAGAATAAATGTGTTTTAACCCGCTCTTTGGTACCACTAGCGAAACTGTCTCATGAGATAATCAAAACCTTTGCTGGGTGTGTTTTAACGTGTTAACACTTTAACGAATAAAGCATTTATTGGAGTAGATTCATCTTATAGGTAATGTTACATAAAACGCAAATTTTTCTTTATTGATGTAAGTGGGTGATCATTGTTATTTCCCATGATGTCAGTGCTTCGGATCTGAGTTTTTAATGTTAAACACCTAGGAGTAATGTGCAGCGCACCTATTGGAGAGAAATGCAAACTAAAAATAACTTTTTATCAGAAGAAACTCTGTAAAAATACAGACAGAAAACATCATATTGACAAACCTTTCTAAAAATACCATTTTATCAATTAGATGACGTAGTATCCTGTAAAAGTCCTATAACATTTAGAAGAAATAATGATTATAATGGATTATTAAATTTAAATATATTAACTTAATCAGTGTAACTCCTAGATTTTTCATTATTTATTTGGAGCTGAGCAAGTTTACTGGTTAGCGTTTCCAGTCTGTAAATTCGAGGATCTATGGTTCGCACCCAGTTTCCGTAAGAATACTTTTCTATGCCGTTTTTAACATTGTATGTGTTCGCTTTTATCGGCGAATAGATAACAGATAAATCCTGGCTTTTAAAGAGGCAATAGTTTTTTACCTGCGTCAACCTTTAATATTGAATATTCACTTTTAAAGACCAGCAGATTGCACTCAAGCCAACCTTCAACACTTTTATGGGGAAAATAGGTCGCATCTATATCAGCTTTTACCACTGAATATTCACTTTTAAAGACCAGCAGATACCACCCACCTCAACTTTCAATATTAAGCACCCGATACCTTGCACGTAAGTCAAGAAATATATTTGGTTTTCAGCTT
Source organism: Limulus polyphemus (assembly GCF_000517525.1). Lineage (NCBI taxonomy): Eukaryota > Metazoa > Arthropoda > Merostomata > Xiphosura > Limulidae > Limulus > Limulus polyphemus. The sequence continues at coordinate 240,642 of NW_013666023.1, read as the reverse complement.
TCACTCGTAATACCTTTATTTGTACTACATTTCTATTTTAGAGACTCTCAATCAATATCTAAAGAGGCGCGAAAACATCAGTAATTTTCAAAAGAAAAAAACAGAAAGTATTCAGCCAAGTTTATTTTTCTTTCAAAAGGAACTGACATGTTTATACTAAAGTTTAGGTTACTGAAATCAGAACAAAATAAACGAAATTGTTTGTTTTTGATAAAGCTAAACGTAATACTGTATTTCAGTGTATAATGTTTCCATGACAACAACACATAGCTTCTGAATGTGGCAGAACCTCACATACCAGGGGAACAAAAAACTAGGTATAACATCCTTGTTCATTTCTAGTAGTTTGAAATAACTGTGAACTTATGCTTTGAAGAACATTAATTTTGAAAGATAAATGCACTGAAATACACCGGATCCGTTATTCTTTTTAATATTAAAAGTCATACTGTAATTGAATATCATAAAATACATCAGAGTGCGTGACTATTTTTGCTTCATTTTCATAAGTAAATTCCTGTGTGAAAAGACTCGCGTGATTGATGTACAGTGGTGATAATGTTGTTGGTATTCTACAATTTTAATAAACTTACCATTGTTGATTATATTGTTGTTATTCTACAATTTTAATAAACTTACCATTGTTGATTATGTTGTCGTTATTCTACAATTTTAATAAACTTACCATTGTTTATTATGTTGTTGTTATCCTACAATTTTAATAAACTTACCATTGTTGATTATGTTGTTGTTATTCCAAAATTTTAATAAACTTACCATTGTTGTTTGCTGTCAAGTTCAAATCTTTAAGGAATATCAATATTTTAATTTTATAAGCAGGCTGTGTATATCTATCAATGTGAACAATGATTCACGTTATTGTTTTTATCTGTATAAAAACTCCTCACTAAGTTTCAACTGAATGTTTCTGGTATTTTGTTGCAATTCGCGAAAAACAAACTAAACCATTTTGTATTTTTGCACTACTGTGCGTATCTAATGATCGCTATCTAGTTTCTGTTTGGTTCCATAAATCTTGTTCGTTGAAAAATAATTTATTTATATGCCTTTTAAATAATCAAATTTCATCTTCGTCTAAAGATTAAACAGTTGAAAGGAAATTGGTTTCGTGGAAAAGATGGCACACATCTGTTATTTTATATATAAAGTTGAAATGAAATGCATTTTCCGTTCCATGAAAGGATTGAAGATCACGGCAAAATTTTTTGTCCTTAGTAATGACGTTGAATCGTTTTAGCACATCGATCTAACACTGTTTATCTTCAATATGATCTACCATATTTCTCTAACGTTATGACACTGGTGAGAAAAAGCCTAGAATAACTTTGAACAATTCGATCACCTAATTTAATTGGTGTTCGTTAAAAGCTGAATAAGTGGTAGCCATTACAACAGACAATCTAATGTGACTTTTTTCATTAAGGAACAAACTTCTATCAGTATTTGTGATGGACGTAACAAGATATGGAAGTGAATATTTGTCACAAATCGAATTCAAATAACTCGTTCACGTAACTGTTAAGAAATAGAGATTTATTCGAGTGTAACTATCTAAAGTATATATAAACATAAGTACGTGTATTTAAAGTGTTTTGAATTTAGCCCCTTATACTATAATTCCATATTTATGCCCATGCCTATTTACTAGAAACCAAGTCAAAGTGTTTTGTGGTGATTAATGCTTTTGTGTTTCTGAAAAAGAACACAATAATACTTAATGTGTTCTCCATTTTGTCACTTGCTGAACTGTCCTGAGTCCATGATATACCTGATATAGTATGGATCTACCCGGAACAAAAACTGGTACCAAGCTGTATAGGGTGTCGCTAGAAGTGACATTATCTGCTCCATAACATATCCAAAATACACAAATCTCTATTTTAAGAACTTGTTTTTATATGCAAATTATCTAAAGTAATTTATTTTTCTATCGTACCCACTGAAATGCAAGGCTAGTTTTCGGCCTTATAAGGCTTAAATCATTATTGTTGTTGAAAATGTAAAAATAAATCAAATTTGTTTCAAAAAATGTTAACTTGCTCGTAGAAATTCCTAAAAGCATAATGGTAGCAAGGCTGTGAAATCAAAGAAACACAAGTTGGAGAAAAGTAACGCTACAACTAACTGAAAGTTCTTTTCTCATGTCCTTGATTCCGTAGTAGTCAAAAAGGAGAATTATGACAAGTGAAAATGGTAAAAGGGATGCTGTTGGATTTTTATAGTCTGGGTAGTTCAAATAACTCGCAAACAAGATCAGTCTTGTGCAAATTCAAAGACATCTTAAGTCCTTGTTGAGTCGTTTAACTGGATTAATTTTCATAATAAACTAATTAATTTGCTGGATGCATTTTCCATTTTTAAGCAGCAAGTTAAGTGGCCGTGGCTCCTTTTCAAGTAATATATAATCAAATAAACTTTCTAGTAAAGAAACAGATAATAGAAATTAGCCTTAAAAGTTATAAACATTCTTTCGATAATGACAATAGAAATTCGAATAATGAAAGAAACTTAACAAAAGCGTGTGTATTCTATTTTAAAACCTGATACTTACAAATGCTATTTAATTGTAATACAGTAATGTTATGAAAAGCGTTATATGCTGGCTGAGGGTATGTTAAATATTCAGTTAGTAAAGATCACAAATGTGCTTCTATCAAATGCATAGTTTGGTGTTGTTACCTGTAGTATAGGCTACGCAGTTACCAACAAATAATGCACAGAAATAAAGTGACTGAACTAAGTACACCAAGTTGGCAAAGTTTACTCAAATTGCCATATTAATTGTTTCATCTAGTAGCTGACCAAAACAAAACTGTCAGAAAGTATAAGTAAGCCAAGTTTTCATCAAAATTGAATGTTATTTTCTCACCTTACCACCTTCATTACTGAAACCCCCCAACTCCATTTCCATGTCTATGAATATTGAAGACCTCATGTGGAGCAGGGTTAATTAAAACAATTGAATATATAATGTTTTCTCAAAAGCAGGTTTTCGGCTATGTTACAGAAATCAAAATTCCAGTTCCAACGGTAACAAACTTTTTTTCCAGGTTTAACCCTTCAACGCGGGCCCGGCATGGCCAGGTGGTTAAGGCGCTTGCTCGCAATCTGAGGGTCGCGGGTTCGAATCCCCGTCACACCAAACATGCTCGCCCTTTCAGCCGT
>NW_013666023.1:229807-237253 GCF_000517525.1 Limulus polyphemus | reverse complement strand
TCAATCCCACTGTTCGTTGGTAAAAGAGTAGCTCAAGAGTTGGCGGTGGGTGGTGATGACTAGCTGCTAAATTAGGGATACAAGCGCAGATAGCCCTCGTGTAGTTTTGCGCGAAATTAAAAAAAAAACCTTCAACGACCGAACTATATTATTATTATATTTGCACTCACGTTTCAGTTTCGCATTTCAAGATGATGAATTATGTGTATAATGGAATTAAGTTGTAAAAGGTGAGGCAAAGAGCAAATAAATTAAACCCAGTAAAATCCGGCTTATTATGTCACCATTTTATAAGATTTCAAAGGCTAATATGTCTCTGCAAAGAGCCTGCTAAGTTACTTCTGATAATGTCTTTCAGATTACCACTGTGGTAAGAATCATTTGGACACCAATGTCAAAAACATATTTTCTTATACAAATATCACTAATAAAGGCGCAGATTTACTTAGTTTCTATAGATAACACAAATACTGAAGCACATTTACTAAGTTTCTACAGATAACACAAATACTGAAGCACATTTTATAAGTTTCTATAGAAAACATAAATACTAACACTGATTATATCTTCTAAGCTTGGGTAAATAATATTAACATTTTTATATATTCATAGTCGGTATAAATAATTTTAACATCTTGCATATTTCCTAGATTGCTGTAAATAATATAAATTGGTTAACATCTCTAAGTTTCTTTATATAATCCTAGTGTCAATTCGTATTTTGTAAATGCCTATAAATAATACTAATATCGGTGCGTATTTTCTAAATGTCTATAAATAGTACTAATATCAGTGACATTTTCTAAATTTCTTTCAAAATTCTTAGTTTCAAATATATATATAAATGTTCTGTAAATAACATTAAAAATTAGATGTATATTTTCTAGCTTTCTATCAGATGTGTATTTCTAATTTTGTTTCAGTAATACAACATTATGTGCACATTTTTAGATTCAGTGTAATCATATTTATATTCCTTCTGTATTTTTATTTTCTGTGGAAACCACCGACATTAACTACTAAAACATCCAGAAGACAAGGTTTCTAAAGACATGCTTGTAGGCTTAGAAGCGAAAGCGTATTTGCTATAAGATTGATAATATGTTTAGTTTGACCTCAAGGGAAAGCTTCTTAGACATAAAAATAACTGTTTGGTTGGCTGGGCGTGGTGTATTTGTCAATTAGTTGTACACCTACCGGTTCCTCCTGGAATCACTGTAAATTTCTTGAAGAATTTCTCTTGTAGTCATGGGGTCTAAAATTTAAGAGCAAGATGTTCGATAAGCAAACAACTGCCTTTTTGGCCTAATGCCAGCTTGGCACATCTGTCAAACATCCATTTATCTATGAGATATTTGAACTCACTTTTGCAAGTAAAGGATAAGAAGTGTGTGAAATATATTATGTACAGAACTGCTTAGTACTCACAACGGAGCCTTACAATAAGTTTCAATTCTGACCATTTATATAAAAAAACTGTATTTTTAGGATGCATAAAGCGAAAAAGTAGTGTTTATGTTCATTCAGTAATTTACTCGCATATATTTGTTGACATTAAGTGACATAAAATCGAAATGTGGAAAACAAATTGTTAAGCCTAAAACAAGCTTTATATATCTTTATCAAAACCAGCTACTGTAGGCTGCAGCTGTAATGTCATAGAAATGATAGAAATACTGAGCAATTTGATGCGGCAACATTAAAGTGCTAGACATTCTCTTCTTTGTAAATGAAAGGCCTCTAGGATTGCGTGGCGATATAGAACGTAGATGGTTTTTCGGTTATCTAATTTAGATGGCATGTTTACTTCGTTTCTGGCACATTCTTTAGGTTTCTCTTAAGGCGTTTAATGTTTAGCTCTCTAAATTCCCAGGTTAATTTCCCAAATCGTCCATAAAAGTAGACAAGAAGAGAAATAGGAGCGATTATTTGGATACCGACTATTGAAACCCATGCTAGCCTCGAAGCTCTATCTATCTTAGATATAACATCTTTATTCAGTAGACTTCGCAGTAAAAGAAAATATCCCCAGAAATCGATAAAAGCAAGAGAAAAAAAATCGCAACGTGAAAATTACGCTAGGAACTTTACAAATGGATCTTGTTCAAAATTTGATAACAATGACCTTCCATATAAGGCCATGATAAATAATTATATTAGATACTGTTGGTTGTCTTTGAAATGCATCGCATCCTGCTGTTGACATTTCGGCTAATTACCTAAAACTAAATTAACTTTGTTCATTTACTGGCTCATAAACTAAATATTTTTGAAAATACACACAAATGAAAGTAGTTTGCACAGTCTCTTTTTATTATAAAAGTTATGTTAAAATTTTTCTTTGCATGAAAGTAATAATTAATAAGGCTGAAACATCCAGAAGGCAAAGTTTCTAAGAGCAAACTTAAAGGTTTAGATGTCCCCCTGGTAATACAGCGGTAAGTTTACGGACTTACAACGCTAATATCCGGCGTACGATTCCCTGCGGTTGACACATATAATCGAAAATAAAAGTGTATATGTGGTAAAGATCATTGATATTTTGTATATGAGCTCTTTGATTTACACAAAGCATTATATCTTTCTTTTCGTGCTCTCACACAGTTTATCAATGTACGATTGTGGAATATTGTTCCAAATGCTATAACAACTTCCTATAATTTGTCTTTTTGACCTTCTCAGTTTCTATACAAGGCCATACAGCCTCAAGAATGTTCATACCAGGACTTTGTGTAGGCCAGGCCATGACTGTCAGTGTTCTATGTGTTTCATCACATTTGCTGTATGCTCGGGATGGTTGTCTTGCTGGAAGATGAATCCTTGCCTAATGAAATGCATTCCTAAAGAAATGCTATGATGGATCATATTCTGCATGTTAAAGCGTTTATTTGCATCAAAGTAATAATTAATTCGAGTGAAACATCAAGACGTCAAGATTTTATAAGGATAATTTGTTTGTAATTTTTTTCATAGAGCATAGTTACATTTGGCTATATATTTTGTCCATCAAGGGGAATCGAACCCCGGGTTTTAGCGTTGAAAGTCCTTAAACTTACCGCTATCCCACCGGGGGACATTTAAGAACAAGCTTAAATGTTTCAGTTTTTTATAGAAATTCAAACAAAACATCAAGTAAATTAAATTGATATATATACGTACATATATATATATATATATAGGTTTGTATAATAGTTGCTATACATTTAGCAACGTTGAAACATATCGTTTTAGGTCTCATGCTTCCCTTGGAACTATTTCTTCCATCGTCGATCATGTTCAGTCTGAGAACCATTTTTACACACTGTTGCTCAAGTACGCAATTTTCATTGTAACAGCATGAAAAGAAGGTGTAATTGTATGTGTAAATCGAAGAATAATATTAAATATAACGAGAAAAGCTTAGAAGCTTCGCGAAAGGTGACGTCAACAACACTGCAAAAGCCTACAACAATTAAACCACATACACAACGTACGACTTCTACCGAGCTACTTAACGAAACTTGTCATAATTGTCACTTCTAAAATAATTAACTTTTAACACTCTTGTTATAAAAACTAAATAATCATTAAATATTAGATCACTAAATGTTCCCCAATGGCATAGCGGTACGTCTGCAGATTTACAACTTTAAAAACCGGATTTCGATACCCGCGGTGGACAGAGCACAGATAGCCCATTGTGTAGCTTTGAGCTTAATTACAAACAAATCACTAAATAAACTAAATAATAACTCTTACACTAAACAGTCTTGTATAACAGATAGCTTTGATTGGACTTTTATTTTCTTCGGCCATCTTTTTCAAGAAAACAGCCGATGACTTCAAAGTTTTTGAACCTTCTTCGACTTCACATTTTTGTTTATTATATTAATACGATCAGTAAATACACAAAACTTTACCGTAATGGCTTTTCTGGGGCTAGAAGGTTTCCTTTCGTAACCATAGCTTTTACAAATGGAGGGCTTCCTTTGAATGGAGTTAGAGAGTAGTTTCGAACCCCTAAGTGGTCTTAAATATCGTGCTGTGCACGTTCTTCACCTTTCAAGAAGAATATTAAGAATATTAAAATGCTCTGTCCTTTGGCTCTACTTCTTTAACATTCTAGTTACTTAAATATCTTTCCTCGGAAACGACTATCACATGGCTATTAAGCCACGTGTCTACCTGTGGCGGAATTGGACTATCACATATTGGGAAATTCATTGTGAAACAAATGTATATATACTTGTTAAAAAACGTTGCTCGTGAAGTTGTGACTAGCAACTGCAAATTATTAAAGTAAAGCGCAATTAACCTTTTACGGGATTGTTTCTGAAGTTTAGGGTATTCTTCCTTATTTGTATACTACTCTAACGCAAAAATATATATATTTATATATTTACAATTTGTTGGGTTACAAATATGTTCTCTTTGAATTAAGATTTCACGGGCTGTGGTTCACACGAGAAAAGGTTCACATCTTATAGAAGCAGTAGCGGACTCCACGAGAGAATTAAATTTCATTCTCTTTATATACTTTTCCAAACATTGTTGTAATGAATTTTTTCCTCCATTCCTCTTTCTTTTCTTCTTCCTAACATTCCCCTTTCATTAACGTGTGCATCCTGCGGGAATAATAACGTGTTCTTCAACAGAGATACTATTAACAATGCTTTGCGCACCGGGAACTGTTCCAAGATTGTTAGGATGTCTGGGGCAAGATATTTTCGTATTTCTTCCACATCCCTTAGAGCATACCTGTTTGTTTGTTTTTTCCATTGTATGTTTTGAACCAATATACTAATTAAGTCAAGAAAGAGAAAACCAATTACGTTTGAAGTTGGCTAATGCTCAATGTAATTTTACCCTCATTTAATCTAATTGTTCAGCGTCACTACTAATTGTCTTGGAAAACATACGTTACATATAAATTATTTGTTAACTTCACCAATTTCTTCGATAATCAATCTTGTTACTTAATTTCATTTGGGTAAGATTTTTACTTTTGGGATCTGATTAGCATAGTATTTCATGTAATAAAGCTATAGAGCATTTAATTTATTTTTCTTACAGGTTATTTTCAAATACGATATTAGATTTTTTTTTTGTATCTTTCTTCTCACATATTAAGTTTTTATGTATCTTTCGTATTATTCTTATGTCTTATTTTATGTACATTTCTACTGAAAAAGTAAAAGGTGGTAAGACGAATGAAATAATTAAAATAATAAGGAGAAATATAGATAGTCTAAGTAAGATAAAACATATATATTTTGTTAAAAACTCGTCTGAGTTCGACAGTTACACAAACAAATTACATAGCTTCAACATTGTGTTGTATAGTATGTTCTTTTTTTGGTGCTGACCTGATAACGTATATTGTTATCTGGCTCCTATACTGTGACAATTAACTTATGTTGAGAAAAATCCCGAATCTGCCACATTAAAATATTCTGGATTTATACTGAGTATATTAAAAAGAAAAGGAAAGAAGTTCAGTATGTCTTAGATTAAATGTTTTACTGCTCCCCCTACAGTATCAAACGAAAAAGGATAAGAAAGTCTTAAACTAATACTTATTGCTCCTGTACAGTAACAAATCAATAAAGTCCAAGCATATCTTGAATTAAATATTTTACTACCCTGTATACTATTAAGTGAAAAATATTAAGCAAGTATTAAAAGATATTTTACTGCCCCTGAATAGCACTAGCATAAAGCCTAGATATGTCTTAAACAGTTCCATACATAGCTTGAATGGATCACTAGGCCAAAGTTAAAGCTGCACCCCTTCTCACACTGACTGCTTATGTTGTTTACCCTTAAGAACAAGCCTACTTTAACTATCTTATTGCTTCTGTATGGGACCTGGAATCACTTGACAGTAATGGCGCTCGGCTCTCAACCTGCGACTCACGGATTCGAATCACCGTCACAGAACATGTTTGCCATTTCAGCCATTGGGACGTTATAATGTGACGGTCAGTCCCACTATTCGTCGGCAAAAGAATTGCCCAAGAGTTGGCGATGGGTAGTGTTGGTTCGCTGCCTTCTCTCTAGTCTATCGCTGCTAAATTAGGGAGGGCTAACGCAGATAGCTCTTGAGTAGCTTTGCGTGAAACTCAAACCAAACCCCTGTATGGAAATAAACAGATTGGCCCAAAACGATACACAAACAGCCATGAACCGTACCACACAGTTAAATATGATAATAAACTAACACACACAAACATGCAAAAATCCGAGGCTTTTAGCTATCAATTAAAAAAACGCATGACAAACTAGACATTCTAAATCAGGTTAATGAACATGTTCAACAAAATCGGCATTTTTACGCAACAACTTTTTGCGTTAACATTAAAAACAATCACAACACATCATTTAGATGAAGACCACTTAGCAAGCGAAGTTATAGGCACCATTACTAAACCTGATGCCATCACATCCATAAAACAGACAATAAACAAAGCTCCAGGAGATGAGAGCATACAGTTCATCCTCTTCAAATAAGTCACTCGGAGATTGTTTAACCACCTAACAACAATCGTTAGTCTATTCTTAAACTCGGGATACATCCCAGCCTCTTGGAAGCAAGCAAATGTTCTCATGTTTCTAAAAAGGAACAACCAGCTAATAAACCTGAAAGCTACCGACCAATCAGCCTGATCAGCTGAATAGGCAAAAGTTTAGAAAAAATAATAAGCAAAAGACTCTCCAACTTCCTGAAAAATACATCAGAGTTACCAGAAATATAAAATGGTTTCAAAAAACCTCGGCAAACAACTAATCACATAGTCTAACTGAAACTATAGTATACAGCTTTAATAAAAACGAATGGTTTTTACACTGTATAGCACAATGGTCTATGGTTTCGTATGTCACAGATGGAACTACCGTGGGATATTATTTGTTGGCTGCCTAAATTGAAAACGTAGAATTAATGTGGATTACATCTACTCAAAGTATGTTACTCCTGAGGCAGTGTCTCTTGAGAAGGGGTAGTTAGCCCTTTATTATTCATCATGTATGTCAGCGATATGTCATTAACAGGCCCAAATTTATGTTTCAGCTCTCATTTCGCAGAAGATGTGGCAATGTGGAAGAGTTCTCCCACCCCTAGATAGCTGCTACAGATCTGCAACCAGTATTAAACCCAATAGTCGAATACTGTCAGAAACTTGGAATAAAAAGTATATGTTCCGAAAGCACAAGTAATGCTATTTTCTAACGCCATTAAAGCATATAGACCCTCACCCGAGTCGTACTTACATGAAACCTTTCTCCATATTTCTGACCAGGTGGTTAGGGCGCTCGACTCGCAATCTGTGGGTCGCGAGTTCGAATCCCAGTCCCACCAAACATGCTCGCCCTTTCAGCCGTGAGGGTGTTGTAATGTGACGGTCAATCCCACTATTCGTTGGTAAAAGAGTAGCCCAAGAGTTGGCGGTGGGTGGTGATGACTAGCTT
>NW_013666023.1:215778-229656 GCF_000517525.1 Limulus polyphemus | reverse complement strand
CTTACACTACTAAATTAGGGACGGCTAGCGCAGATAGCCCTCGTGTAGTTTTGCGCGAAATTCAAAACAAAACAAATCCATACTTCTACGTCATCAAAAGTTTTAAGTTTGACCTATGATTCAAACTTAACTTGAAACAAACGTATAAACCAACTCCCAAATAAAGTATCGCGACGAGAAAAACTACGCTAGGAGTTTGTCAGGTAAAAACACAGCCACATCACCACGAAACATTATCAAAATATACCAAACATACGTATGCCAAGTAATAAAATACGCTGGCCCAACACTTACGCACATAAAAAGTAAGTTACAAACAACACAGAGGTCAGTCCCCACGGCAGCTTACAAGGTACTCAGATCCACAATTACGCAAACATATAGCTACTTTACGACAGACTCTTAAATAGTTCGCTTACGTACTTCAAGAAAAACCTTTATAAAAACGACTAACTTTGCTTTACAGCGCGCTATACTATACACGATGAAAATAGTCCTAAGCATCTCTTCACAATTAATGTCTACCCTATGTTAACAGAAAGGCCACCTTTAGATGAACGTATGAAAATTACATTTAAAACGTATTTATGTGAAATACGCTTCTAGTGACTTAATCGGGTGAAAAGTGTGTAGGACATTTATACAAACAAATTCAGGAAAGTGATTAAAAAAAACATTAAATGATACCAACATTACATTTATGGCTTTGAAAAGTGAATAAAGGATCAATGAGAATACTTGAACTGTTGGGTACGAGCATTGACCCTAAAACGTAATTCGTATACCATTTTCCCGAGAAATTGAAATAAATATAAAGTATAAATAAACCACCAAGGAGAGAAGAAGGGGTCTCCACTGCCCCTGCCCCTCCCAGGTCTCAAATAGACCTAATACCTGGCCAAGAGTTACAAGTTCCCCTGTATGACATTTTAACGTAAAAGATTCTTTAGTTAATATTATTTTTCAAACATCTCGAGGTTTTCTAATTAGGAAATATAAGTGCATATTACACGATTTGCGTGGGGATGTAATGAGGAATGATGTATATATGCATCTCATAGCAAGGAAACACGTACCCACTGTTTGCTGTAGGTCGAAGAACAATATGTTCAAAACGTATTTGTTTTATATTACAATTCATGTCTTTTGAACCAAGAAATACGATCTTAATTTGCTTTTCTGCTTACTTGGGTTGCCCCAGGCGATAGCATAAGAATATTGTTATCTCTGTAGAATATAATACCTCTGTAAACTCGTAGTACCCAATCAAACAATAAAGTCTTTTTTCTCATTCTTTCTTTATTTTTTATTTTTTCAGTTTTCTATAACAACATATTTTTCATATCAAGAAATAAAACTTAAACATTACTGATTTTTATATTAAGACAAATCTTGATCATCTATAGCTAGGGATCAGTTCCAAATTTTTCGTATCAGTGATTTCAATCGGTGAACGTATTTCTACGTGTGTGTATAATGTATCTCATGTAAGAGCATTGTGTTTAATGTAGATATTGTATCTCCTCACAGAGTTTTCTGTTGTCTAGAGATGCACATTTTTGGATTATTACAGTATTAAAAAAGGTTAAAATCTTTGGAAATTAATTTAGGTTGAAAGTTCACTAATGCAGAGACATCTGTGTTTTTTCTAACCACTGTTTCAACGAAAGAAGCCATGAAATTTTAGAACGCGTATTCAATAAATGTGTGAGGAATGTTTGAGCAAACACCGCCAAACTGAACGTCATTAAAACCATCTCCGTGTCATTAAGAAGATTGCTCTCAAGGCACTGGTGTCTTGGAATTTTCTCATCCTGAGACTATTTTGTCGAAAATATTACAGATATTTTAATAAAGCAGTTACTTCCTTAAAAGAAAGAAAGGCATTTATAAAAACTATTAAATTATAGAGATAGAACGAATAAAATATTTTGAGACTTGCACTTTCTTCAACATAAATTCCACAATATCAACATGAAAGATAACACTTGCCTCTTTATGACTATGTAACACAAAAAGATATCTTGAGTGAAAAATAGCACTGCCTCTTTATGGCTATGTAACACAAGAAGATATTCTGAATGAAAAATAACATTGCCTTTTTATGGCTATGTAACACAAGAAGATATTTTGAATGAAAGATAACACTGCCTCTTTATGGCTGTGTAACACAAGAAGATATTCTGAATGAAATATAACACTGCCTCTTTATGGCTGTGTAACACAAGAAGATATTCTGAATGAAATATAACACTGCCTCTTTATGGCTATGTAACACAAGAAGATATTCTGAATGAAATATAACACTGCCTCTTTATGGCTATGTAACACAAGAAGATATTCTGAATGAAATATAACACTGCCTCTTTATGGCTATGTAACACAAGAAGATATTCTGAATGAAATATAACACCGCCTCTTTATGGTTATGTAACACAAGAAGATATTTTGAGTGAAATATAACACTGCCTCTTTATGGTTATGTAACACCAGAAGAGATTCTGAATAAAAGATAAGACTGCCTCTTTAGGATTATGCAACACCTTGTTGTTCTTCTTCATTTCTCATAAAACCATTCCTATTGTTTTCTGCAATGAAATACTATCACTATATTTCTCAGGTCTCTAGACTTTTCAGTCGGTTAACAAAAAACTGTCACCAAACAAAAAAAGCACGACCATAACTGTTTAGTAACCCTGTTTGTAAAGAGAAAGCGGTATTGGTCAACACTTCTCTTTTCCACGATAGAAGGAAATGTTTTTCTAAGCTGTTAGCGGAACAGTAAGGTTTAGATATGTTCTGGCTTCTGTCTTCTCGATTATTGGCTAAGAATAATCCCGTTTCTGTTCCACGATAGAAGGAAATGTTTTTCTAAGCTGTTAGCGGAACAGTAAGGTTTAGATATGTTCTGGCTTCTGTCTTCTCGATTATTGGCTAAGAATAATCCCGTTTCTGGCACTAAAATACTTTCTCCATCAATCTGCTTTACACTGCTCATTGAACAAATACGTTATCAGATCAAGGGAGCTACCAAATTAAATTATTGGGAAATTGCTTAGTATCATAATGTAATCAAATGATTCACTGCATTTACTGACTCATTAGATTCCACGGTCTGTAGATGAGTGAGAAATGTAATGTTTTCTAAAATAATTAAAGCTGAACAAAGCGATCCAAAAGTATAAATATTTGAATTTTGATTGCCAAATTTATATACTGCCTTTAATATATATTGATGACATAGTAACATAATCTAAGACCGATCATAGCCCTACGGTTAACGTTCTGGGCTGTGAATCTGAGGATCTGCTGTTTGCGCCACCTTAATGCCCACAAAAAATCGCGCCCCGAACTTTGGGGCCATGGATGCATTACAAGAGTAACGAAGGACAAATCCCACTATTCGATTAGACTAGCCCAAAAGTTAGCAGTGGGTGGTGCTGACTGGCTGCCTTCCCTCTAGTCTATCACTTGAAAATTAAGAACAGCTAGCACAGATAGCCTTCGATTAGCTCTGCGCGAAATTCGACGAACAAACAAAATGTAGTAATAGTTAAGAACTTGTAACATGCGTTTGACATATTGATATCATACTGATGAAAAGCGGTATTTACGTAAGATCTTTTAACGTGAGTTTAATATGTTAATGACATAAAATCTCTAACGTGGGCTTGAAACATTTTTCGCACGCTACCAGTGTTGGTAATAACAGTATTAAAGGTCAGAGTAAGGCCAGTTTCAAGTTTACTTAAGTACATAAAATCATACATACAATGTTTTCCTGTTTATTTATAGTTTATTGTGCAACAACTATCATCTCCTTTATTTAGGTATTATAAAATTATTAATTTACTACTACAGTTTCTTTCAAAATCATAACTGTAGATAATTTCATCTTAATACCTGCAATATTTTTTCACCCTTCACTGACAAGGTGCATCAGTTTAAAATGTGCAAAGTTAAATTATTTATTCTATCTTGTCTGCGGTCCTCTCCTCGGTGGATCAACGATAAGTCTGAAGGCTTAAAATACTAAAAATCAGGTTTCAATGGGCAGAGCACAGACAACCCATTGTGTAGTTTGCGATGAATAAGAAACAAACAAATTACAGCAGCACATAGAAAGCTAAAAACTAAGCTTTAAAACGTGTACACTCTATAAGAGATGATTTGAGGCACCAAAGCGAGAACTTCAAATTTATTAATTGATTTTATAAAAGATACATGTTTATAATGGGATTTTCATATTTAGATAATATAAAATGTGTGGGTAAAGTATAAACGAGACCTCAGCTATTATAGTTTATGTTTTTTATTTGTACCTTCGTATAAAGACTGTTTTTTTCTGAAGCATTTAAAGCCAGCTGAGATGAATTATCCCCATTTATTCCAAAATGCCACCATTATTACTAAAACACTGTTTAGATATAACAGAAGTCCTCTTATGCAGCACACAAGTGTTTACCACGTCCTTCACTGTCTTTCTCATTAAACCTTATATTAAAAGTTCTTGACTGTTCTCTTTATTCCTTCGTATCCCATACTAAATTTACTTTGATCTTCAAACAGATAACTCATACATAAATATTAACTATTTCATTTGTGTAAAAATGCCGTTAAATTATCCTTTTCATCAGGCGCCATTTATCTCTGTGGCACTTCGAATTCTGTTTATATTTCAAGTATAGATGGCGCTTCCAAATCTAAAGCAATCATCCACTTGTCTTTTTCACTTCTTAATTCTTCTATTATACTGTCAGTTGGCGCGACGTTTGGCTAGACAGACTGTTGAAACGAGATAAGAACAAGCAAGCTTCACGCATGTACCTGATTTCAAAACTTTTCTGTTGACTAATTTGTTTCAGTGTTTTTATGAAATATTACTGGCTTATTTACATCGAGTGAGGGCCTATTGTTAGAAAATTAAACACTCACAATACCTTTAAACTCAGACGTCAAAATAATGTTTAAAAAAATAGCTCTTAAATAATGAAATACATATTATAACAATAACTCATTATTTTATCTACATTGTAGAAACTTTATAGCTTTCTCTCCAGTAGTTTGGTGTATATTTCTTATCAGATAACCAATAAACAGTGATAAGTTTACGCACTTACAACGCTATTATCTAGGGCTTGATTCCCCGCTGTGGACATAGTACAGATAGCCCATTGTGTAGCTTTGCACCTGAACAACAATAACTAAAGTTTCATGAACTTTTGACAACCATTTTGGGCCTAGAATGGTGTAGTTAGCGTACCCAGACTGTGAACTGAATCTGTGGATTCGTGGTTCGCGTCCCGTTGCCGCAAAAAATACCCTCCTTATAGTAGAGCCTTAGGTGCGTTATAAGAATGACGGTCGAATCCCATTCTTTGGTCAGACAATAGTAGTCTTAGAGTTGACGGTAGATGCTGTTGACTATCCAACTGCCTTTCCTCTAAGTACAGATAGTTATAGTGTAGCTTTGCTAAAAAAAATCTGGTTTTATTAGGACAGCAATTTAAAAAAAGTTGAACTTTGACTTTTATTACACATATAATGTTTATCGTAACATTCAACTCTAACTTTGATCGTGGTATCTTGTTTTGCTAGCATATGATTGCCAAATATTTATTTATTATTATTTGTTGGAAAACGTGATTTTTTTCGCGTAAAGTAGTAGTTCATGCAATTTTTTGAAGTGAATAACGAAACTGACTGTCAGTTTTATAACGCGCTTACTACTAACCGCTAACCCGATTCCATGTAATCCATAAAACTTCCCTATGAAGATGATTTATTCCAAATACTTTTCTTCGTGTTTTTGGGCTACCACTTCTATACACACTCAGTTAATAAACTGTAACTAAACCTAAGAGTTTATTGGGTCTGCGGGAGACATTTACATCTTTTGAAGACGTTATTTCAAGGGTGCACTAAACTATGTAATCAAAACTAAGCACGAACAAGAAAATACAACAAAAGGATGGTTTTGTCATATGTTGTTGCCATATAGTTTTGATCAGTCATAACATTTCTAAGTTATTGTTCTTAGATCTGCTTTCAAAATGGTATACGAGAATATAATTAATTGCTAGGTCTTATAAAAGATGTCTCATCTCTTTTCTAAATCCTGCCCGATTTCTGGATTATTAGCTTTACTCACAATTGATAGATAGCGAAATAAACCATAGCAACGTATTGGTCGTAACACCTGTTTAGAAGTGAGTCTATGGAGACGAATAACTTGATTAAGAAACAGCTGGCGTTTAGGCATTGTCAACTTTAATATCTATCTTTTAGAGGAATTGAATACTGTAGCTTCAACTCTGATATTTGTAACAATGCCCCCCCCCCCACACACACACACACCAGCATGTCGATATAGAACCTCATAACCCGCTCAATTATCTGCGATAACGAATAAATTATCACGAATAGCTGGTTGGGAAACAGTGAGTTATCAGCTATTGTTCACAGTCGTTGCTGTTCAGAAAGGAACATAAATATTATGATAATACGACTATATTATTTTTACATTTACTATTAAACTATTTGTTATTTTTAAAATGCACCTTGAAAGATCCCTTTAAATCTGTTGTTGCATTAAAAAAATCTGTGACATATGTCATTAACTTTTTCGGCAACCTTGACTGCTAATATATTTAGAATTATCAATAACTTCATGTGCCGTGTGTACATTACCGTACAGTCAGTCATTATTTCACTTTATGACTTATACAAAAACGTCATTGATGTTGGTAATTATACGAACTAGCGTTCATGTGTATTGATCGATTTTTAATGCAAGGAGATTGTTTTTATATTTTCAAACAAGGATGCCCAATTTACTCCTAAGTACGATTTTAGCATTAACGACAATATTCAACGTAAATTAATCTATTATAATATTTAATCTGTAACTAATATAACTGGTTGAAGCTAAGTCAGTTTATATTAGGGATATTATAAGAGTTTTAACAGAGAAATAGAATAAATCAGTGTATTAACTCGTAATCTTCGTCAAGCAAACAACGTCCATTATCGTAAATTTGAAGTATGTGTGCGCATACAGAGACAAAAGATGAAATACTCTCCTAGTGTCAGTCTTTCTTTCATTTCACACAGGTAATGCATAAAAGAGATCTACACAGGAATATTACTGATATTTGAAATATAGAACTTGTACATGCAATATACCAAATATATGGCTTGAACAGATTTATACATGGAACATTCTAAGTATGGATATTTGGTATACTCCATGTACAAGTTATGGCTTGTACAGATTTATACAGTGACTGTTTGTGGATGAGCTATCAGTTTCTTAGGCAGCACAAATGTTGATATACTGTGACTGTTTGTGGATGACGTACCAGTTGTTCATGCATTACAAACGTTAACTATTTTTGTCTTACCAGTAACTCCAACATACTAAAGTTTGGAATGTCCTATATTTGGGATATTTTATGTACATGATCTATTTCACTCATATTTATTCAGTAGAAAATTATTTTATCCTGTACTTAGAATGTTCCGTGTATAAATCTGTACATGTTATGCATTTTGTATGTTCCATGTACAAGTCCCATACTTAGAATGATCCATGTATAAATCTGTACAAGCCATATGTTTAGTATACTCCATGTACAAGTCCCATACTTAGAATGATCCATGTATAAATCTGTACAAGCCATATGTTTAGTATACTCCATGTACAAGTCCCATACTTAGAATGATCAAAGCATATCAACATTCGTGCTGCCTAAGAAACTGGTAGCTCATCCACAAACAGTCACAGTACACCAACATTAGTAATGCCTAAGCAACTGGTAGCTCATCGACAAACAGTCACAGTGTATCAACATTCGTAATGCCTAAGCAATTGGTAGCTCATCGACAAACAGTCACAGTGTATCAACATTCGTAATGCATGAACAATTGGTAGTACTTCCACAAGCAGTCACAGTACACCAACATTAGTAATGCTTGAGTAACTGGTATCTTATCCTTAAGCAGTTACCAGATATTGACATTGTAATGCATGGACAAATGCTAACTCATTCAGAGGAAGACATCGAATATCTAATGTTCCAAGTAAATGAGATAATTGTTGCCCATTCGCATGCAGATGAGCAAATTAATTACTGTGTTGGAAACAGTTGAAGGTGACTTACATTTATAACCAAGACAAATGATCGAATAATGACACGAAACAAAAACGTTTTTTTTTCTTCTAAGCCTTGATCATGGTCAGCTTAAGCTTTATTCTGACAGTCTTTCCTTGCTTTTAAAGCCCCTAGACAAATTTGATAATATGGTGATATTTTTTTCTTCTATCAGTAGTAAAGTGCATAATTAAGTCATTATTTTTTAGAAAGCTTTTCTTAGATGAGCAGTTTTGAGAAGTAAACAAGCATAATGTGGCGTTTTTTATGTCTCCGCAGCTTTTTTGAGATATTCATTAAAGTAATTAGTTGCTAAAATTACCATGAGTGTGGCAAAAGTCCATGCAAAACTTCCCGGTAGTTTGAATCAGCCAATAAGGTAGTACAGAAATTACTTATGTAAGAAAATTCTTTTAGTGGCACTATTTGGTCATTGTTTGGCGATCAAAATCAGGCGCAAAAATTTAACAAGGTCAGTAAACTTGTTACATAATTGCATTTCTCAGTCAATAATATGTTTAACGAAAATTAACAAAATTACTACTAATTCAACCAATACAACAGTAAAAACAAAAATAAACTATTATCTTGATCAATTGTTCCCCTAGTGAAGTCAAGTATTATTATTAATTGAGTGAGTTGCAGCCCTAATAAAGACAAATTACGCTAGTAATTCGGTCTGAAGAAAACTCTGATAAAGACAAACAGAGCTATGAACACATTCACTATCACATATAGTATAGACAAACAGAGCTATTAACTCTGTTAGTAGCTCCACTACTGAAAACAAACGTGACCATGAACTCGATCAATACTGACCCTACAGTACAAACAAAAATTATTATTGAGTGAGACAGTAGAACCCCTGGTGAATTTAAAAACATCTACTAACCTTTGGTAATTAGTTGTCAAGTATACTCCATTTGTCCAATTTAAGGACAAGCCATTACATTAGTTTTTAGCATTTTGGTATGCTGGGTTATTTTGGTGACATCTCCAGCATCATAGATATCGACCCGGCCTTCCGTATTCCTGGCTATGGTTTCTATCAGAAGCCTGAAAGCAATCCGGGAAACAGCTCTAGAAGCATCACAAAAGAAGAAAAAAAGTTTACCGCTAGTAGACGAACAATAATTTGTAGAATAGCAGTAACCCCAACTTTTTGACATGTAAATAACAAGAAATAAAAGTGTATAATGTATTTGTATGTGTGACGTAGTTACTAAGGCTATCTGCCGCCGTTCCTATTTTTGAGCTATTAGCAGCCCTCTACTATCCACCATCTACACTAAGGGATTGACTGTCACTCTTTTGACGCTCCCACAGCTTAAAGTGTGAGATAAGTTTCTATAAAGATGCTACATATAAAGAACATCAACTTAAATGACGCACCTTGTTTTGACTCGCTTTCTTTGTTCCTGTAAAACGAATTTCACAAATAACACAATTAGCATGTGAAAAAAAAATTAAAGGAAGGTTCAGTTATTTGCTTCTTGCTTAGTGTAATCTATATGTGTGCTAAATTTGTGATATCTTCACTAGATTGCTCTTTGTATTTGCTCTGTTCACCACTGCGATCAAAGCCCAGTTTTAACGTTATAAACTCTCAAGCTTACCTTTGAGCCAGTATTAAGCTAAACAATTAATACAATTATTCTATTATTCAACTTATGAAAGATCTGCAGACTTTTAATATAAAATAAAATCATCGTTCTCAATTATTTTTGTGTTGATACACAAACCTCTTCTCCTCCCCCTCCTGGTGGCTCAGCGACAAGTCTTTGGACGCTAAAAAAATCTGGCTTCGATACCCCGCGGCGGGCAGAGCACAGAATAGCCTATTGTGTAGCTTTGTGCTTAACTGCGAAAAAACAAACATAAATTTCTTACTTTTGTTGTATTGTTAGTATCTGTTCATAACTTCTGGTCACAGTAAGACATAGATCATATACATAAACAAGTCTCGGTAATCATGTAGAAATATAACCCAAGCTTTGGCCTAACGTTATACCTATCGTATATAAGTCGAGGCCTGGTTTAGGTGCATACAATTACGAGTGTATGATTAATTATTGAACGCTTTGACGAGTAAAGACATATCGTTACGAATAGGTCAAAAATAAAAACAAAAATATATTTTTAACTGGATACGGGTAAATTTCCGTATCTAATAGTACATTGTCTAACTTATATACGAGTAAACGTATAACAGTAGACAATTTTGTGGTTATTTATATATATTCACCTACACCTACTAAGTTCCTGGAAGAGTTTTAACTTTGTATATTAGGTGTAAAAGTCATCATGTTCAAGTTTATAATTTCTTCAACAACTAGTCATGCTCTTTGATAAATCTATCTATCGAAGCTAGTGTGACCCGAACTGCAGTAATCACTTCTAATGGAATCCACAGAGATTCAAATCTCTAAGTAAAACTGTCAGAAGCATTGATTGATTGACTGTCATAACAAAATTGGCATTGTATATCACATATTGTTCGGCTTACTTTCATCTCTCTCTCTCTCTGTGCGATAAATTTCAGAAATTCCTACCATTTTGCACATTAAAAAAGTAAAATACAAAAATACAAGATATTTTGTTACTTTAAAGTCTTTCATTAGATGAAAACTGAATCGAAACACTTTTCATCTAGTTTGAAAAGAAACGGGATGGTAAAATAAATCAATTTTTTTAACTTTTATTGGATTAAATATGGAACTCATTTGATCATATTGGAAAACAAACTCCACACCCTGTAGACTTCTTAATAAGATGCGTGGGAGAGTTTCAGTCGCTCTGTAGAATAAATAAATTCGAGAACAAGGTCTTTGAATTCTTTTTCATGTTGTCGCAAATTTTTGCTAGCTTTTTTTATTTACTATTTTTTATTTAATTATACGTTTTCGGTTTTGTTTATTTCATATCCTCTAGAGGACCAGCAGTTCAGCTGATGTTCAAAATGTTGTCACATTAAAATTCAACAGGCAATAGCTCTTAGCTTGCCAAACTAAGACCCTGTTCATTTTTTTTTTCTTTTAAGACCACGGTATACCAATCCATTCTTTCCTGATGGTAAGATGAAAGAAGCTCCGGAAAGATACATTCAAGCTCATTAGAGGCTTCTTTGTAAAGATGAAGGTTTTGAATTGTGCTTTGTAGGGCGTGCAAATGAGACTAGACTTGAAAAAGTAGCAGAGAGTTCCTTATAACTGTATTCTTATGCACAGAGAGCTTGAATGACTGAACTCCTACGTCGTTAGGTGTCATATCTCAACTTCTCTCTCCCTCTCTACTCGTAAAATGGGTAACAAATTCTTGATCTTATTACCAATAGAATCGATCTTAGAATGAATACAATTTGGATGTAAATTTCAGCAGACTTTTCGAAGCCTTTTATGGGGAATTTGGACAATGGGATATTAAATTGTTCAAGTAAAATTCGATCAAATATTTACAGACAAGTGGATATTTTTTATGTTTATATACTATATAAGACTTTCCGTGATATATGTTAAATATTGTAAAGTTAAAAATAAAAAATAGCAATAAAAATTACATGAAGTAATAATTATGCAAATTATATGAACAGAAAGTAATTAATATTTTACATTTATAATAAATTTCAGCTTAAGGTTCAGTACTAATTGTGAATGAATTTTTGTTTTCATTTTTAATTGATTGAAATATTTAAAAAATCTGGGTTCAAGCTAGTTGTTTCTTTTCCTACTTTATGTGACTTTTGTTGTAAAGATCCATGTAGGTGAGCTCAAACATAGTAATTTATCCCAAGTTTATTAACGGGAAATATGTTTGAACCAAACATATTTGTTTTCTAGAAAAACGATTTTTTCTATTTCCTTTTCAACACTTGGTGACATTTGGATAATTAATGCCGGTTCCACATGTGACACATGGTTGGTTGTTGTTGTTTTGTGTGTGAAGAAATTGGCTGAATGAGATGACATGCGAAGTCAAGCCAAAATATTAGAAACTGTCCAAACAATTTATACATTTTTTTCTGTCTTCACATAAAGATAGAGGCGCTGGGTTCTGTGATAGGCATATATTTTCATATATAGGCATACTCTTTCCCTGTAATATGGCACTTCTACTTTTGAAAAATTATATCTTCGTCACAACAAAAAATAACTACTGAAAATACTGAAATAAATTCTCTGTAGCCTTAATTTCGGAGAAAAGTATCAGCAGAGGATTAAAATAAGTTATTTGGGGGTTGTAGAAATATTTTAGGTCAGTGGGGGTGGGTCTGGAACTCACCCGAGACCCCAGAAGAAGGCAATTACAGCACCTCGGGTAGGGGAGCAGGAACCGAAGTCCCTGAAAGATCGCGAGTTTTAACATTTAAGAAGGTAACAAAATCACCTCTTTTTTCAAAAAGTTGCATACTCTGTTGAACTACAAATGAAACTTGAAATGATAATGATTTTGTTTGTTTACTTATTTATTGTTGAGCGCAAAGATGGGCTATCTGTACTGTACCTACCACGAGTATTGAAACCCCGTTTTTAGAGATGTGAGCCCTCAGACTTACCTCTAAACCGCTGGGGGGAGCAATAATAATGATAAAAAATAGAATACACATAATCACAAATAGGCATACATGTCCATTACTTTTACCATAACATTTAAGCATTTCAAGAGAAACAATAAACAATAAATAATTTCCTAAATTTTATTTTATGTTTAAAACATAGATGTATACATCGTGAATGTACCTTTGTGGGAAATTATCTCTTTCAGAATGTTGAACAATGCTAACAAAGGCAATTTTACAAATTTATCATGAAACGCTTCCCTACGGATATAATCAGTAGTAACAAAACTAAAAAATCAGTAGCGATGTTTGAAGGAATACTTCCCTACGGATATAATCAGTAGTAACAATATTAAAAAATCAGTAGCGATATTTGAAGGTATACTTCCCTACGAATATAATCAGTAGTAACAATACTTAAAAATCAGTAACGATGTTTGAAGGAATACTTCTCTACGGATATAATCAGTAGTAACAATACTAAAAAATCAGTAGCGATGTTTGAAGATATACTTCCCTACGGATATAATCAGTAGTAACAAAACTAAAAAATCAGAAGCGATGTTTGAAGGTATACTTCCCTACGGATATAATCAGTAGTAACAAAACTAAAAAATCAGTAGCGATGTTTGAAGGAATACTTCCCTACGGATATAATCAGTTGTAACAAAACTAAAAAATCAGTAGCGATGTTTGAAGGTATACTTCCCTACGGAAATAAGTAGTAACAATACTAAAAAATCAGTAGCGATGTTTGAAGGAATACTTCCCTACGGATATAATCAGTAGTAACAAAACTAAAAAATCAGTAGCGATGTTTGAAGGTATACTTCCCTACAGATATAATCAGTAGTAACAATATTAAAAAATCAGTAGTGATGTTTGAAGGTATACTTCCCTACGGATATATTCAGTAGTAACAATATTAAAAAATCAGTAGCGATATTTGAAGGTATACTTCCCTACGGAAATAAGTAGTAACAATACTAAAAAATCAGTAGCGATGTTTGAAGGAATACTTCCCTACGGATATAATCAGTAGTAACAAAACTAAAAAATCAGTAGCGATGTTTGAAGATATACTTCCCTACGGATATAATCAGTAGTAACAATACTAAAAAATCAGTAAAGATGTTTGAAGGAATACTTCCCTACGGATATAATCAGTAT